>NW_022983612.1:4302-6971 GCF_010093885.1 Aplosporella prunicola CBS 121167 | reverse complement strand
ACCGAGACGCCCGCTTTTTCTCTAAGTTTTAGCAACACCTCTATCGACTCCTTAATATTAGTTCTCGAGCTTCTACAGTATATCACCCGCAAACTAACGGTCAGACTAAAAGGGCGAATAAAGATATAGAGGTATATCTCCGAGCCTACGTTTCCTATACCCAGGACAACTAGGTTCGTTAGTTACCTGCAGCTAAGTTCGCTGCTAACAACGCTATATCCTCGTCAACCGGGGTATTACCTTTCTTTACTAACTACGGATAACACCCGTACGGTAGAAATAAGCCTATCCTAGTAGAAAACCTAGGAGCTCCGGCCTCAGCTCGCCTACAACGACGAGATACTAGAGAGTTTACCGACAAGATATAGAGAGTTATTACTTTTATACGAGAAAACCTTCGCTAAGCTTAGCTTATTCACGAGGATCAGGCGAACCGCCGCCGCTACGGAGCCTACGCCTTCAAGGAAGGAGACCTCGTTTAGTTAAACCTAAAGAATATCTAAACTCTTAGGCCTAGTCGTAAACTTAACTTTAAAAACGGTGGCCCCTTCCGCATTCTAAAGGTTATTTCTCCCTACGCCTACACTCTAGACCTGCCACACTCGATAAAAATATTCCCTACCTTCTATATTTCCCTATTAAAACCCGTGTCAACGGATCCTCTTCTAGGGTAATCTGCTACGCTACCCCCTCCGGTAGAGACTAAAGAATAAGAAGAAGAAGAATACGTAGTAGAAAAGGTTATTAACGGATACTAGGGGGATAACGATACTTACTATTATAGGATTCGTTAGAAAAACTACGGTCTAGCTAACGACTTAGATATTCCTACCGAAGAATCCTCTAGCTTTACTTAATTAGCAGCGGACTTCTATTTCACGTATCCTTATAGAGAACATCCTAACCACCCGCTACACGGTACTAAAGGGCCTCGCAGGAGCTCGGCAAAAGAAAGGGGGGGATAATATTACGGGTTTCTAGCGCGTTCCTTATAGTTCTTACTAGCAAGCGCTAGCTAACGGTTTATCTTTATTTATTATTTACTAATTATTATTTATTCATGTTTCTAATAGTTTATCTTATTTATTATTTATCAATTATTATTTATATTTGTCTCGCTCGTTGTCTCTCGCTTAGCGCCTAGCGCCTACTAGCGAGCCATATATATAGCCGCCGTCTCTCGTTCTCTTCCTTTCCTCTTCGTACCACGTCTTATAGTTAATCCTACACAATCTAGTTTAAATCCGCCTCACTACCGTAACACCTAGCAACCCGCTTAATAATCCACCTAAGAGATATCTCCCTATAGTCATCGTTAATATTCCTACCGCCAGCAACCTAGATCTTCTTATTAAGGCTTCGCTCCCTACTAGTACCCGTCTTAGTAAGAGAGTTAACTAGCTCTCTAAGCTAGTTAACTATCTTTAGGTGGGATAGACGGGTAGCGTTAGGAGCGTTAAAGGACGGGTTGTAAACTATTATCTAGTAGGTATTAGTAATTAAGACGGCAATTTCGTGCGGTATACCACCCCGGCTCTAATAGTTAGCCTTAGCCTACTCCTACTCTTTAGTACTAGGGACTACGCTAGGATCTAGCATGCTTCTAGTCTAGGACTTCTTAAAGACCGGGTTATCTATAGTACCGAGGTAGTAGAGCTAGTTAGCGGTACTACGGTAGTAAGAGACCTTATTACTAAGAAGGTAGTAGGCCTTCTTCTCGTTGATTATATAGTCCTAAACCTTAGGATCGGCCTAGTCCTCTAGAATTATACCCTCCTACTATTCCTAGAAGTTGGTATTGCGTCGGTTACCGTTCTTAAAGAAGATAGGCTTAAAGAGCTAGAAACGGTTAATACGCGAGGCATCCTCAGTAATCTAGATTTAAAGGCAGGCGTTAACTAGGCTAAGGATATCGTTAAGAAGGCGGACTTACTAGAACTACTCGGCCATCTAATTATTACGAGTAGGTAGTGCGCTAGGCTAGGCTAAGTAAGCTATAATAAGCTTAGCTTCGTCGACATTAGTAGGTTAGCGGGGGATAGGAAAGCTATTCTTAAAGCGGCTACCCTTAGTATTAGCAGTAATACCTGCGGGAAGCGGTGGTAGGGCTATTCTTAAAGGATAGAGTCTTTAGGGTGAGAAAGAAAAAGAGGAAGGTAGGTAGAGAAAAGAGGGTTAGAGAAAAGAATTAGGTAGGGATATTTATAGTAGATAAAAGTAGAATAAACAATAGGCAGCGTATCTAAACAGTAGGGAAAAGCGAAACAAACAATAGACAGCGTATCTAAACAATAGCGAAAAGTAAAACAAACAATAGGCAGCGCATCTAAATAGTAGGTAATAGTGAAGCAAACAATCGGTAGTATATCTAAATAATAAGTAAAAGTAAAGCAAACAATAGGTAGCGCATCTAAATAGTAGGCAAAAGTAAAGCAAATAATCGGTAGTATATCTAAATAATAAGCAAAAGTAAAGCAAACAATAGTCAGCGCATCTATATAGTAGGCAAAAGTAAAGTAAATAATCGGTAGAATATCTAAATAATACGTAGGGTTAGGAAAACCGCCCTAGGGCCGATTTAGATATTAAAATATAGTATAGACCGATATCGCCAGCTAAGAGAGGCTAGATTTAGGCTTTCAGGTATAAAGATTAACATACTAGAAGAT
>NW_022983612.1:0-4153 GCF_010093885.1 Aplosporella prunicola CBS 121167 | reverse complement strand
ATACTAGAAGATAGGAGGGATAGGGAGCCGCGTATATATCCGTTTTTACTAATATATCGGAAAAACCGCCGTAGGACCGATTTAGATATTAAAAAGTTAGAGCTAGTCGCTAGTCGCGCAATCGATACGGGTAGTCCCCTAGCAGAGAGAAGGGTAGCTAGTAGTTTATCGCGAACCCGTCCGTCGCATCACCCCGTCAACCCGTAGGCCCTATTAAAATCTACTAATACATTAACTAAGAACCGCTATAAGCCATCAACAAAACAGCAAATCAACCAAACAGCGTAGCAAAATCATCATCAACATATCGACAATAGGGCTATTCGCATACGCGTCCGATTTCAATTTAGTTATTTATAAAGAGTACGGGTTTACAGTATTAGGCAATAAGGTAGAGGGCTATTTACAGAGCGGGAAGCATCGGTTCGACGTTACAAGCAGGTAGAAAGTTAAGGAGACGGTCCAGGAGATTAAAGGTTTAATCTATAACCAGCAGCAATTAACAGCGCAGTTCCAGATACCGGCGAGGCCTATTAAGGCCGTTAAAGAATTACCAGTTTATAAGGACGGGTTTACGTACGAGTTAGAAGGGCCTAGAAATAGAGACGAGAGTAGCAAGTACGGTTACATAATACGAAAAGTAGATAGGATTAAAAAGCATTACAAGAAGGAGCATAGATAGGTTAATCCCCAAGGAAGAGGCGGGTTATTAGCGCAGCGACGCAGGGCCTATAAAATCGAAAGGCCATAGCGGGTCGGCGTACGTTACTAAAGGTTTTTTACGCGCGGGCCCATACAGAGTTTTTTCGAGGTATTACCGGCAGGCCAGCAAGAGGAGGGACACCCTATCACGGCAAGCCAGCAAGTCCGTAAGCAGATCGAGTTACGCATAAAGGCGAACGAAGAACAGCGAAAAAGAATCGTTTAGCTATAATAAAAATTAGACGCGAACCCGTAGTTAAGGCGGGTTAGTTAGGTAGAGCATTTAGCCGGGTTCGATATAAAGGAGTTAAGGCAATTAGTCGAGTTACTAGCCGACTAGGAGCAGCGTCAGCAAGAGGAGGATCGGCAGAAAAGAAGGCAGAACGGGCCACCTAATAGGGCAGAGCGACACCGCCAGCAGCGCTAGCAGAGTCGGGTCGAGATTTTAGCAATCATATATACTAGTTTAGACGAAGTTATCGACCGGGCCTAGGACACAATTTTAACGTCGGTTAGCAACTAGGTTTTATTCGAGATTAACCGTAAAGATATAAACGCGAAGCCGAACTATCCGTTCCTAGGACGCATAGAAGAGGATACGAAGAAGCGGTATAAGCAGGCATAGCAGCGCATAATCGGGTATATTTTCCGCACATACACCAAGGTAAAAGAGGATAGACCGCCATACAAGTTAACCCGAGAGTAAGCTAGGGCGTAGCAAGATTTCGCAGACGAGGCCCGGTCGCAGTAGTTACAAGAGAAGGAGAGAGAGAAGAGCGAGGTAGCTAGTAGTACGGTCGAAGAGGACATTAGATACGACGAAGATAAGGAGGAAGAATAAGAAGAAGAAGAGGCGGAGAACGACGAAGAGGCAGTAGAAAATAAAAGAGAACTAATAAGCCGGATTAACCGTAATTGTTTAGCGTTTTATATTAGTTTATTAGACCATAAAACAGAGGACAACAACTATACAAACGCGTTAATTAGCGGGTTAGCCGTATTAGGAGTCGAGAAGGAGAGGAGAGGGTAGTAGAGCCCTATAGATTATACGCCCCGGTTATCCGCAGTAATCAAGGTTACAAGGATAATAGTCGTGCAGAGCGCATAGGAGGAGGCTAGAGAGACCGAGGACGGCAGGATTTAGCGGCGGGTAAGAGAGATAGTCCAGCGGTTTATAGTACGGGATATACCAACGCCTATAGGTTAGATATTCGAGGCGCGCACGTACGGTATAAAGATTTAATACACGACGATAGCCCCCGGGTTAGTAAGATAGAAGGGGGATACGTTAGTATACCGTAGCACCGAGTTTAGCATAGACTAGATAAAGAGTTAGATACATAGAATAGTAGGCCGGTATCGGCAGACGTTAGTAGAAGAGATAATAGGGGTTACGCCCGCACAGGAGAGAAGGGGAGAGTTACCCGCTATCCCATAGGCCGAGTTACGAGACGACCCCAGTATCGACGAGCCGGGTTAGTTTTTTATACGTAATCCATTAAACAGATTCGAGGTAGACGGCGATTAGTAGTTATTTCACCAGTTAATAGAGAGAGGGGGCGAGGAGGATAAGGATAACAGCAGGAGCCGACCGCGGCAATAGGAATTTATCGATATAAGAAAAAATCCCCCCGCTATACGAGACGTCTAGCCGGCCGTAGGAGACGTCCAGCCGGCCGCAGGAGACGTCCAGCCGGCCGTAGGAGACGTCCAGCCGGCCGCAGGAGACATCCCCCCAGCTACCATCAAAGTCGACAGGGAGGCCGTTAAAGCATTTAGGCGAACCGTAAGCCGATTCAAGGAGCAGTTAGCCGTATTAATATACACTACAGGGGGCGGGCCCTCGCGTATACTAGAGTTAATCAGCACCCGGTATTACAATACAGTTAACGGTAGCCAGCGAAACATATTTATTAAAGACGGTTTAATAGTTTACGTAACCCGGTACCACAAGGGCCACGGCAGGGATAGCAGTTTAAAGATTATCCACCGGCATTTACCGCGCGAGGTAGGCGAGTTATTGTTTTATTATATATAGTTAGTAATTCCGTTCGAACGGCAGTTAGCCGTCGCATATAAAGAGAAGGATAGGCCGCCAGAGGAACACGGTTATATTTAGAGCAAGGAGGGCCCAGGTACAGTAAAGTAGACGGAGAACCGGTTCCGCAAGTCGTTAGTCAACGAGAGCAAGATCGGAATGGGGGTGCCGTTGAGTATGGCTACGTACCGATAGTGCATCCAGGCTATAGGCAATAAATATATTAAGGGGGACCACTATTTCGACGCCGACGGAGCCGGCAAGGCCGAGTTAGAAGAAGGAGAAGGCGAGGGAGGAGAAGAGAAGGACTATACATAGGATTTAATATTCTGCTATAGCACGCGTATGGCGGGCGCAATTTATAGCCGGTTAATATTAGAGGCCGTAGACGAGATTCGGTCTATAATAGAGCGGTATAGGGCGGCTAGCGTTAGGTTCCATTATTTCCAGGAGCACGCGTCTACGTTATAGCAATTACGCAGGAAGCGGCCCGCGGCGGTAACAGCCGAGGCTATAGACACGCAGTTTAGGCGGTAGAAGCGGGTCAAGATAGTCGACCGGTTATAGATATTACGCCAGGTAGCCGGCCAGCAGGATGCCGAGTTTAGAGGGGTACAGGAGTAGGCTATTAAGGCGGTTATTAAAGGCCGCAGCCCCGTGTTAGTAGTAATAGGCACAGACGGCGGTAAGAGTATAGTTTTTATAGTTCCGGCTATATATACCGCTAGCACCAGCGAGCCAGGCACGACAGTTATCGTAGTTCCATTAATATCGTTACGAGAGAACATAGCGGAAAGGTGTCGCAGAGCAGGTATTTCCGCGGTAGAATAGGATAGCCGGCGGCCACCTAGTAGAGATACGTCCATCGTATTCATTACCCTAGAGGCGGCTATAACCAAGACGTTTAGCGATTATTTAGAGCGGTTAAGGAGCCAGTAGCGGTTAGAGAGAATTGTTGTCGACGAGTACTATACTACGTTAGATAGTAGGGCGGATTTCCGGCCCAAGTTAAGGGAGATAGGCGAGTTAGTAAGGAAAGAGGTACAGATAATTATATTAACGGCAACGTTACCCCCGGCAGAAGCATAGACAAGGACACACACACCTCTCGCACTAATGGGATCGCTATAACCAGCGCCCCCAGAACCTCGAAAATACTATCAAACGAATCAGCACAGCCTACTTACTTTGCAGACTAACTTGCACCAGGCCGTAGGCCTTGGTTGTTGTGTTAACTGCGGGTAAAAACCTCTCTACCGGTTCCCCCAGTAGACAAAATTTTCGGCGTTCCCCGCCAAGACACCGCACAGACCCTATCCTATCTCTGCCCCAGGCAGACTTCCTAGCCCGGAATAACACACCTCGGGCAAATACTATGGCAAAAACACAAGTCCGGGTTCTTAAACCCCCTAC
>NW_022983611.1:0-36112 GCF_010093885.1 Aplosporella prunicola CBS 121167 | reverse complement strand
GTTGTTGTTGTTGTTGTTGTTGTTGTTGTTGTTGTTGACTCTTTGTTTCTCTGTTTGGGGTTGGTTTGGGTTTTCTTTTCTTTTCGTTTCTTTTCTTTGCTGGCAATAAGGGTTTGGTATAAGCGGATGTGGACTTGTTTGTTTGCGGTTTTGCGGTTTTGCGGTTTTGGAGCTATGGGGCTGGGAGTGGGTGTGGGGAGTGGGTGGGAGTGGGTTGTTTATATATCCATTAAATATATATGTGTATATGTGGTTTTGAGATGGTTGTTGCGCGCGTTTATGGGGCCTGGGGTCTGGGGTCTGGGGTTGAGTCTTAGTGCTATGTGGGTGCGATAATAAAGTGTTTGTGTTTGTGTGGGTGTGGGTGATGACAACCTCCATACCTCCCCATGAACGCAGGTGCGGTGTCTAGGCGAGGAGTGAGTTGTAGGGGGTGTTTGTGTGCGGTTACGGGCGCGGTTAGGGTGGCTGTGGTGGCGGGGGTGCGGGGTGATTTGCGGGGATTAAAGACACCAGGCAGAGTGCGAAACGATCCAGTCCAAACCTAGTCCATCCAGAGATTCAAGCGTGTCTCAAGCACCCAGATCAAATCCTGCTATCTCAAGTACGACCTGACCCAGTTCAATCGGGCTTAGCCAGGCCAAAGTTAGCCTAAGACATAGCCTAAGTAAAGCAGGAGAGTATACCGTGTTAGAGGCTTTTCTGGTACCGGCTACTTGGCCGTGTGGAAAGGCTATATATATAGTAAATAGTACGGTCTACGACCTGGCTATAACCTGTTTATTTCTCTGGCTGGACGAGACTGGATCGTGTCTAGGTAAGAATAGTTTTGGGGTCAAACTAGACTGGTGCTGGGGTTTGTGGTGCGCTGGGGTATGTGGAGGGGAGGGGAGTGGTGGTGTAGGCTGTAAAGCGCTCTTTACCCCTTGTGTTTGTTTTGCTTTTATATTCTCATTGAATGCTTTTTTATGCTGTTGAAGATATATAAGTTTATGTCTTGTTAGATCCGCTTGATCTAGTATTGGTTTACTTTATATGGCTATGTAGAGATTACTGGCTGTAGATGTGTAGCTTGTTGTAGCTGCGCAAGGGTGGGCAAATTGTTCGGGGCTTTTGTTTTTTGACCTATCTAGTGTGTGCTGCATGTACTTAATGTGCAATGTGCTTCTTTGTGCCATGTCAAACTTCATTTCAGCTATCTGATGAGCTAGTTCCGTCCACTATCTGAACCGAATCCAGGCAGTCCTTCTAGTAATTATGGAGACACTCCTTCTGCTTCTTTTTGGCCTTAATGCACTTGAAGCACAGGCCCTCAATACAATCCAATGTATCTTCTAGATACACGTGAAACTCATGGTTTAATTTGTAACGATCTTTGGAGTGCGAAGGACAATCTGATAGTTCGAAGAAATCTTTGGCATAATCGATATCGGTGGAGTTCCGCAGTAGCTCAGCAAAAGAAGTATCGCATCCAAAAAGAGCGATGAATTCGAAGGCCCTACTGCCTTTTGGATCGACACCGCAATCGTTTTCACAGGGGCCAAGGTCCACCTCGTAAGTCTGATAACATTCAAGTGCCCACATTGCAACTTTGGTGTAAATATTATGCCTGGACTCAGCCAAAAGGGCTAAAAACTTTGTCAGTTAAGCTCGTATGTAAGAAAATCATCCAAAAAATAGAACAAGTCAAACTGATCCTTACCGAGAACTCCCGTAGGGAGGCAGTCCATCATTTCGTGTTCGATGCTGGAAAAGAAGCCATCGTAGTGATATACTAGACCTTTGGTGACTTCATAGAAACTCTGGGCGTTGTTGAAAAGGTATGCCACAGGAAGAAGCCTTTCCCAGCCCTCATAATCCATGTATTTTGCATCTTCGATCAATTTATACATCCAAACGGTACTGATTCCCATCATGGCCGCAGAACAGTCGTATTTGTCGACTAACTTCACGACGTGGTCAAGTAAACTCCCGCGTGGTGCGGTGAGCGTATCTTCTAGGCGATGGTGCAGTGCATCGCAAAGCAACTTCATTGCTTCCGGCTCATCGTCAGGCATTTCGACCCTCTTGGGACTGTTGGAGTTCAGGTCCTGGCCCTCGCTGAAGTGAGGTCCAAACATCGCAGCAAAGACCTTGGACGCGAGCTTGAGGACGATCGAGTGGACTTGGACCTCGTGTTTCCCACCGTCGGCGTCAGTGAGAACAAAGATGGCGTCGCCGTCGCTGGCGGACGCCATGGTGCAGGTGTGGGTAGGTACTGAGCAGACAGGAGTTGTCGGACCGTCGAAGCGTGATGAAGCTGGGTGTGGTTGTGGAGAGAGAAAGTTGGAGGAGGGCCGGGGTGCGAGGGCGCTTATAAAGACAGGCGCGGCGCTAGTGAAGAGTGAATGTTTGAAGGTGGACGTCACACCTCTGCCCGTCGGGTTTGGGCGGAGGTTCGGGATGCCGCTCCGGTCGGTGAGTGATTGATTACGTGTTAGTGCTGGAAATTAAGATGGGACTACTGTGCCCGGCGGGCTCTTTATCGTGTTTGCAAGCACTGGAGTGACGCGGAGCTGGCGGAATGGGCTTTGGTGCGGGAAGGTTCCTTTCAGGATGCTTTTTGGATCACTGTTTGGTCGCTGGGTCGCACTCGGCTGGGCCTCACCTCCTGGCCAGATGAGAGCTGGTAGCAGATGGAGTTAAGGTGTCACTGTTCAGATGCAAAGAGTTTTCCATGAACTTATGAATGTGCCCAAATGTATCCCTTCAGCATTGTATAACCGAAGCTCTCGGTTTAGTGCAAGTTGCAGAGCGCTGTAGATTCGTGTTTAAAGCACATACGATAACCTGTAAGCATGGCGGTTTTAGAATCCGGGACCGACTAATCAATACTGCAGGCGTGAACGTCAGTTGGTGATGTGAGTTTTTTACTCTGCACCTAGTCGTAAAGACGTATTCAATTTTCGAGAGTGCCTAATGTAGTATGCCTCTACCACCCGTACTATATCCAAGTACGATAGACTTTCCTCAGACTGTTCACTTCCGCTGCCCGGTCCATTTTAGTGATCGAAAGATGATGTCCCTAGCCATGCTTCACCCGACAGATTTCAGGTTTCTTCCCGCCATTCTTCATGCAGTCTAGGCAGAGGCCTTCCATAGTCTCCTGGATCTTTCGTACCGCCGAATCAACATCACTTAACATATCTGTGAAGTCTGTGGAAGCTCTGCATTCGCTGCACATTCCATGAGACTTAGAAGCAGACCTTAAGGTCGTTCTTCCGCTCTTTGTCTCGTTTCGCCAGAATTTGAACATAGTAGCCAAGCTTTGATCCGAACGTGGCCGGAAGCAACATAGATCCATGACTTGTGCTGCGAAGTTGAGAAAACACTCATTGTCATCCTGGCAACCTCTTGGAGTATCAATTGATTCCAAAGCCTCTCCGATTTCTTCCAAGGCCGTTTCGGAAACATCGGTTTTGGTCTGAGACCTTTTATCCGACAGTATCACTTTTCATAACGTTAGCCATATTTTTCCTGCTTTGCAGAAAAAAAAACTTACCGAAAGTCCGCCATGGAATGCGATCAGCCAAATCTCTGTCTCCCAATTTGTCGAAGCTCCCGGTCCAATATAGGATTAGGTCTAATGTGAGCCTTTTGAAGACGTCAGGATTATCGAATAGGTATGAAATACCTAGAAGGTCCTCGTATCCGTCGAACTTTTTCTTCATTGCATCCTTCATTAGCCTTTCCATCCACATCTGGCTGTGGAGAAATATGGCGGGGCTGCATTGATACTTGTCGCAAAGAAGTGCTATGTCTTTGAGCTCTGCCATGTCTGGATAATGTTGAGTATGGTCGTATTGAAAGTGAAACACAGAGCATATGACCATCATAGCAGCCGGGTCATCATCCGGAAATTCGACCTCTTTCGGGTTTGTCTCATTGAGATTCTGACCTTCGCGGAAGTTGGGTCCAAACATGGCGCGGAACATATCCGAGGCGGTCCTGAGGACGGCCGAAGAAACACCCAGCTTGGTGCCGTTATTGAGGATCATGAAGACATCCTCATACGGAGTGAGGCTATGCGTAGCCATAGTGTCGAGCCGTTTGAGCGAAGTCGCGCGCGTTCAAGCCACCGCAAAGCGGTAGCTTGGCGACGTGGTTGCTGGAATCAGACCAAGACCGTTGGGTTTGATAAATGTGAGAGTCTAGAGAAAGGTGTCAAGTGGAAGTTGTGCGGCTGTTGCTGGAAATATATTTGGGACAGTGGTCAATGCGTCATAGCGCTAGTACTAATTTGGCAACCGTGTGAATGAAAGGGATTAACGTCCGTCACCGTTAACCGAGATTCACCGTGAAGCGAGACGGTGATACTTATACCGAATAGAAGAAGAGGCCCAGCTAAGATGTGTAGAGTCTATACATACTTGAAGACCTTTTTATCTATGCCTAGAACTCGGGCTAGGAGCTGGGCAAGAAGTGCTCTGTAGGGACTGCTTGTATCGTCCCCTGTCTCGCTACACGGTGGATCTCGGTTCGCGATGACGGACGTTACCGGTTGACTTGCCAGCGCTCAGGAATATTTAGTATCTCACGAGACTTAGACAACTTACTATAATTTCTAGGCATTTCCTCTACATTCTAGATAGGTCGCCCACCCTTTGTTCTCCCATTTTCATACCTAACCCACCGAATGCTCATGTGAGCACAAACATTTCAACTTTATGCTTAAGCAGTGTCTTGTAGCTACGCATAACTAGTCAATAGTAGAAGGGGCGATTTGTATACAAGTATACGAATTGAACATTGCAATGGTATAATAGTACTAATGAGAATATGAGGGCGTAGATATACAAATGCACATGAGTGTTTCACGAGGATAAGAAAAACAAAAGACCACGAGGGCATGAAGGTAATCATAAAGCTACGGGGCACGATAAGATCCAAGGGTAAAGAGCAAGATGGCAAGGTGTATCCATTCTACCTCGTACTTTTAGGGTGGCTCATTACTATCCATCGATCCATGATCACTTGTGCTCGACACGACAAGTCTCCGGCCTTTCCCAACCATTCTTCATGCAGTCCAAGCACACACCTTGCAATTTCCGTCGAGTTCTTGTAGCATGCCTACCGAGGATATTAAAGAGACAATCGCATTCTGAGGTTTTGCAATTTCCGCATAACCCATCGAGCATACCACGAACCGTTTTCGGGTTCTCACAGTCTTCTAAAGCAGCGTTGAGTGTGACATTACGCGAGAGGAGTGGCAGACCGCGCTCGAAAATTTCCGACTCTGCACACAAACGGCAGCGACCCCGTTTAAGCACTGATTTGGTGAATTTAATCGCAGATTCGGTCACGTTTTAAAAAAAGGAGTTGCAGGATGCATGCCGATATTCAGCCAACAGCACTACCACAGTGTGTTAGACATCTTTCGAGGGAAATTGATAGGCGTTATGCACTACTTACCAAAGAATTTGGAAGGAACAACATCGAAAGGATCTTCCAACTTGCTGAACGAACCCTCGTGGTAGATAATCAAGTCTTGAGTGATTCCGTAGAAAGCTTGAGCATGGTTGAACAGGTAAGCGATTCCAAACAGAGTCTGGTAGCCGACATATTTGACAGCTTGTGCTTTCTTTCTAGTGTGTATGAGCCATAATGTGGCGGTGGCAAACATTGCCGACGAACAATCGTACTTGTCGACCAGAATGGCGATCTCCTTCAAGACTTCAAGGTTGGGGGTCTCTGTAACGTCAAACTTGTGGTGAAGGACGCCGCATAAGACCTTCATTCCCTCAGGATCATCGTCCGGAAACTTGATTTTCTTCGGCTTACGTTCCGTCAAGTTTTGGCCTTCGGCGAAGTGGGGACCGAACATGGCACTGAAGACTGGAGAAGCGCTCCTAAGGACAGCTGAAGAAACGTGTAGGCGAGTATTGGCGAGAACCATAATGACGTCTCCATGTGGGCAAATGTCAACCTCTAGAGAAGCCGGCTGCTCCAGTGAAGTGTCTTCGGAATGGTGGTTATCGGCGGCATCGTCCTCTTGCAAGCGCTTAATCATGTCGTTTTTCGTTCCGGTTTGAGAGAGGTTTCGATGACCGAGGAGGGCTTTGAGTTCAGGGACTTTCATACGGGCGTAGTCGTTCATGGTGTGACGTTGTCGTGTATCTGCGCAGGATGAAGTACAGCTAGGTCAAGTGTGTTGAAATGTTAGGAGAAGTAGAAGGCTGGTGGACGCTGGTAAATAGGCGAATATCTATGGGCTTCGGATTGAATGTTAAAATAAAAAGTTTGGCTCTTTAACATTAAAGTGCCTGCCAAACATGTTTGCCTATCTTTTCCAATTAGTTTGCTCACTCTAGGCGATACTATATCCGTCTAGATTTAAAATGCTTCTTTACCCTTTGAACTTTGCACCTTTGCACCCTCATGGGCCTGTCTGTATCTTCGTACCTCATCGAATACTCTCGTACCCCTTGGATTTTACTAGAGGTATACGGTGGTAGTAGTAATATAGCTTGTTATAGCTACCGAGAGAGTACTTTGTAAACTTTCCCTGTGATCCTGCTTTTCCTCCAGGTAACGTGACGGAAAGCGCCGATCGGACAAGGTGGGCGCAACGCACGCGAATGATAGGGTCATGATGGATCGGCCCGTCGCAGCGGAGCAGATGGGAACCAAGACAAAGGCAGCAAGGAAGGCGCATGCGGTGGCCGACGGTTCACGTTGGGCAGGCGGGGAAGGGAGTGGCTCGCTTCCAGAATCGGGCAGGAACACGGGCCCCGGCGGCGAGGATCTCCTTGCATGCCAGCTGGTTGGCCAGAGCTCCGCAGCTCATCGTCCGCAGCTTCCCATCACCTACTTACCCGTCGCCCTTCGCTCTCTTTCGCCGCCCCCAACCACCAAACACTCGCACGCACGCTCTCTCCACACACAAACACACACACACACACACACACACCCGCCATGTCCACGCGCAAGAGGAAGCAAGAGGCCGAGGAGGAGGAGGAGCTCGTTGCCCTTCCCTCCGACGAAAGCGACAGCCTCGACGAAGAAGAGTAAGTTGACGTCATACTATTATCTTCACAACCCACACGTCGCGCCACCGTCTCTGTCCCAGTCACTGTCGCACATGCGCTGCGACTCTGGCGGTTTTGCCGTTGGGTGCCGCGCAATGCGCGTCTGTTTGAGCATTGGAGAGTGATGCGCAAGGCTGCGGTCGCATTATTCCCGTCGCAAACTAAGCCCTGCAGCTCCCACCCCGCGACGGCGCGACTCCGCGCCTGCGCGTCAACAACGCGTCCCTCAACGCGAATTTCATGATTTCTTGTCCCCGTCACGTCCAATACCTTCTTAGCTCAAAAGAATCAATATATTTGCGCGATTGCTGCAGGTCGCACGCTTTTCCGTTGGCCAGATATAGCTAACGCTACCAACCCAGGTACGATGATTCGGAAGGCTCCTTCGACGACGAAGACGCATCCGAAGACAGCGAAGAAGAGCTCGCGGAAGGTATGCAAGTTTTCTATTGCCAGTTTCCAACCTTTCGAGTGCCATTGACCTCACTTTTTGCAAACTACTGCTAACTTAAGACCCCAAGCCCCTCCCAAATCTAAGAAGCGCAAAACTACCAAGGCTGCCAATGAAGAAGATGAGGAAGAGGAGGAAGAGCCCGAAGCAGTTGCAACCGACGAAGAAGAACCCGAGGGCGAGCCCGAAGGCGACGACGACGAAGAGCCCTCCGCGGCCAAGCCCAAATCGGGTGGACCAACGAAGGCTGCCAAATCGCGTAAAGCTCGTGACGTTCCCGAGGAAGACGACCTTGCCGGTGTCGAGGGTGAAGATGATGAAGAGTAACCGCTGCCGTACGCGTGGTATACCCGCTGTTTGTTTGATCTGCTTTATTTCTGATGATCTTGGGGTTTAATGTCATTTATGTCTTCATTATGTCCGCGCTGAACAATATAATGATTTTCCTATTTAGCGTCCTACTTTGGTGAGTCCGAAGTTATTCTGCAGGGTTCCCATCAACTCACTGCAGCATATAGAAACCTACTATAACCTGCATTGACAAGGTATGGATGCTGATCACCAAACGGCTACTGATGCCCCTCAAGGATTAAGTGTTCCTGCTAGTGATTGGTACGTTGCAAGCGCTAGGCAAACACTTCAGTAAACTCACTCCCGCCTGCTTTGTAGCGATGTCTAAGAGTACCACGACCATGTTTTTATTCTTGGTTATTGTATGCTGACATTTTCGTTCATATAAAGGTCCGCGAAAACTCCACCAGCGACATGATGGCCATTGCCTGTCCGTATGGCATACTGGTCCTCTCAATGTCAAAGTAGTGCTTGTAATCCCTGCCCATACCAGTTCCAAAGCTCGTATCGAGGAGCTCTCCATCATTGCTGATCTTTCCAAGCACTGCCTTAATCGCCTTCACGGCGACTTCCTCGTACTCTTTTCCGATGTAATGCTTTCTCACAGCTTTCAGTATACCATAAGCGAATCCTGCCGTGGCTGAAGACTCGACGTAACTACCCGCAGATTCCGGTTCATCGAGTAGCGTCCGCCAAAGACCATCCTCCGTCTGAAGCTCCTTCAAAGCACGGCACTGCGCCTGCAGCACATCCACCAGGAAGAGGCGCAACGGGTCCTTCTCTTCCAAGTCTAACAGCTCGATAAAGTCCGGGATCACAATCGTAACCCAGCTGTTCCCGCGCGCCCATCTGGCCCTTGCAAAATTGTGCCCCAAGCCTCCGGGTGCGCTCTTGTCGAACTGCCATCCGTGGAAGAAGAGGCCGGTACTCGTGTCGAACAAGAATTGCATGTGGACCATAAACTGTCGCTTCGCTTCCTCGATGTACGCAGGTCGCCCAAGGACCTTTCCAATCTTGGCCAATGGCATTACCGTCATCATCAAAGTATCATCCCACAGCTGATCTTTGTTTTCCTCGAGGTATGTGATGTGCTGAAATCCACCGAACGGTGTGCGTGGCAGGTCATGCATTGCCCATTCAGCCCATGTCTCAAGCCAAGGCAACCAGGCCGCATTGCGCGTGTTCGGATCCTCGTACATGTACGCTAGCGTAAGGAACACACTCATCGTATTGATGTTCTTGGTTGTGCCATCGGCGAGGCGCTTCTCGAACCAGGACCGTGCAATATCGAGGCTCGACGCATCGCCAGTCAACGTATGGTATTGGTACAATCCGTACAGGCCGATGCCATGCGTCCACTCCCAATCATTCCAGCCTTTTGTGTCAATGACGCGACCATCGGGAAGCCTGAGGAGGAAATGCCCGCTGGTGTCTTTGATGTTCACGAGGTTGTCTGTGAGGCGCTTGATTGCACTGTGGACGGTGGAAGCACCAACGCCGTGGGTTTGGAGAGGCATCTTGGTAAGGCGGATAGAGTGAGGTGAGTGGCCGACTCAGCAAATGCAGGAAAAGATCGACCGTAAATATCCAGCTCACCAAACGACGAGAGCCATCCCTCTTGTACCTACAGCTGACCTGCGCGGTTCCATCATAGACCCACTTGAGCTCCTCTTCAACCCTGGCCCCGCAGACAAACAACAGGACTCCGCGGATGCTTTCGACGATAAAAAAAGAACCACCAATACGAAATCTGTTCAACTCAGATGAGCAGCTACCCATAAAGGCAAGCGCTTTACTCCAACAAGGGTCTTGGCCAAATTCATTTCGCGATACCTTCCACTGGTACTTTCTGCGTCGATCATGCCCTGGAAATGAGACACGCAAAACGAAAAGCGAGGACCGAAGCCACCAAACCCCGCCGGCACTTTTTGCCCCGAAGACCGAAGCCGTACCTGCTGCCAAGAGGCGCCAAGCCGGGGTCCATGGTCCCAGGCTCAGAGTGTAACATCCCCGCATAGCAGCGCCGCACTCTCCCCACGTCACCTTACTCGCGGATGCGGCACATAAACCGGGAAAAACGAATGTGGAGAAACAAATCAGTGGCGTCTGCGTGCCCCGGGATTAGGAAGTGTGGGGCCAATCCGGGGCCGGCAAAAGCTGGGGAATAGTTCCGGGGTGCGGATACGGTGCAGCGGTGAGTGCTGAGATGGTTGGCTGTTACGGCTCGAGTGCTACACTGCCGGTTGTTCCATTGGCGGACCTGTCCGCTTACCAGTCTCGTGCTCTGCTCGTGCCCGTGGCGACGGATAAATGGCATGCAGCA
Organism: Aplosporella prunicola CBS 121167; assembly: GCF_010093885.1. Classification (NCBI taxonomy): domain Eukaryota; kingdom Fungi; phylum Ascomycota; class Dothideomycetes; order Botryosphaeriales; family Aplosporellaceae; genus Aplosporella; species Aplosporella prunicola. The sequence goes on along the minus strand of NW_022983611.1, from coordinate 25,920 downwards.
GAGCGAGGCCTGGGCACTTGAAGGTAAGCTTTCGGCCCTGTCGGTCAATGTATGGCCCGGGGGAGGGTTGATCTGCTGGGACAATTTATATCGCCTGGACCGCGCTGTGGGTAAGACGTTGAGCGAGAGTTTGGTACTGGACGAGATTGTTGGTCTTTTACTCCGTCTGTTGTTGGGATCTGACCTCTTCTCTCTCTATTTCTCCTCCCTCATCAGGCCGCGCAGACTGCTGCACATTTGCGGGTAAAGACAACATCACCCCATCCAGCAACCATGGGCGACTCTCACTCCACCAAAGACGAAAGGGGTCTCGGTGTCGCACGCATCGAGGACGTCCAGAAGCAACATGGCGAGAAGGAAACGAGCGACGTCGCTGAGGTCGAGCGCGTCCTTTCCGGCACCGATGCGGATCTGAAGAAAGAACACCTCAACTACGATCGCATTGACAAGGAACTGGCGCAATACGCAAATGCGGAGCGCATCGAAATCAGTCCCGAAGAGAACCGCCGTCTCAAGCTCGCCATCGACAAGCGTGTTCTACCAATCATGGTGTTTACGTACTTTTTGCAAGCGTTGGACAAAGGCACCATGAGCTTCACGAGTATAATGCACCTTAGGGAGGACCTGAATTTGCTGGATGGACAAAAGGTCAGTTTTGTTTTGCCCCCTTTGCATTTCGGATGTACTTCGACCTGGGAGGCATTTAGTGATTACCGCTTGAACTGACAACGATATTCCAGTACTCCTGGCTCACGACATGTATCTACATCGCCGTGCTCGTCGTCGAATACCCAACCAACTGGATCATCCAACGCGTCCCCATAGCCAAGTACTTAAGTGCCAACATTATACTCTGGGGTGCCGTGCTTGCACTTCACGCTGCCTGTACAAACTTTGCCAGCTTGCTTGCCGTCCGCACGTTACTGGGTATCTTCGAATGTGTTTGCCAGCCTGCGTTCCTCGTCATGAGCAGCATGTGGTACAAGCGTGAAGAGCAGGCACAGATTGTAACGTACTGGTACATGGTAAACTTCAAAACCACCAGCTCAAACAGAAGTTTCACATCTAACATTCACTAGATGAACGGCGGCCAACAAATCGTCGGTGGACTGCTAGCCTACTGCTTCTCGCTGATCAAGACCGGTCCCATAAAGTCCTGGCAAGCCATCTTCATCACATACGGTGCCTTCAGCGCCCTATGGGGTCTATTCGTTCTATACTGGCTGCCCGACAGCCCCATGCGCGCCAAGTGCTACAGCGAGACCGACAAGCGGCTGATGGTCGAGCGGGTCCGCTCCAACCAAACCGGCCTGCAGAACAAAGTGTTCCGTCCGGCGCAGGTGCGCGAGGCCTTCCTCGACCCGCAGCTGTACTGCTACGGCCTCATCGCCATCTGCACGACGCTGCCGACCAGCGGTCTCGGCGCCTTCGCCAACATCATCATCACTGGCTTCAACTTCTCGGTGCTGGAGACGCAGTTGCTGTCGATGGTTCTCGGCGCGTTCATCGTTATCGTTCTACTGAGTTCGACGTGGCTCGTCAAGAAATACCACCAGAACTGCCTCACGATGGGGCTTTTCGTCGTTCCGTAAGTCTTTCCTCCCCATCACACCACCTGTATCCGGATAACACCCAAACCACCTCCTTCATTCCCTCCGCAATTCATCCCCCTCCCCTCGAATCAATGCGAAAATCCACTAACACCACCACGCAGTTCCTTCGTCGGCACCATCGTCCTCATGTCCGTCGAAAACGAAGGCAAAGCCACCCAGGCCGGCCTGCTCATCAGCTACTACATCGTGCTCTCGTTCTGGGCTGCGCAGACGCTGGCTATGAGCATGATCAGCCGCAACATCGCCGGGCAGACGAAGAAGACGGTCATCGTGGCCGCAAACTTTGTGTGCTGGTCCGCCGGCAACGCCATTGGTGCGTTTACACTCCCTTCCTCATCAATCCTTACCCTCAAACCAGCTCTCTTCCCAAAAAAAAAAAAAAAAACCTATTCTTCCCAGAAAAGCTTTCTCATTCACGTCTCTCCTCTCCAAAAACGAGCATAACTAACCCACTCCCACAGGCCCCCAAGTCTTCCTCACCTGGGACGCCCCCCGCTACTTCATCGCCTTCGCCACCCACATGGGCTGCTACGTGCTGCTGGTCATCGTCATCATCTTCCTGCGCTGGCACCTGCGCCGCCAGAACGCGAAGAAGGACGCCCTCGTCGCGGCGGGCGTGCACGAGGCCAACGACGACAGCCTCGTCCATGCTTTTGACGACTTGACTGACCGCGAGAACCCCAACTTTAGGTATATTTACTAGCGGGGTTGCGCGTGTTTTTTTTTGGGGGCCTTTGATTGTCGTTATACCACCTTTGTTTGGCTGGGGCTTTGTTTTTTGGGGTTTTGGGCATGAGCACGAATATATATACGCTCTTTTGCCGGATTTTGGGATGTGTTGTTTGCGTGATGTGATATGCTGTACGAGTATATGCATGTGTGACTTGCAGACTCAAAGACGCATTGCATCGAAGATCTAATTCCCAAACCTCCCATCTAATAATCTCTAACCCTCAATGCCTCTCAGCCCTCAACAGCCTTCTTCTTCCCATCATCCGCCTCCACCTTCGGCGGCGCCGGAATCTCCACACCCTCAATCTTCCACACCATCCCAATATACCCATCACTAACAACACTAACATCGACCTTCCTCTCCTCCTCACTCTCCGGCAACCTCAAATTGACCTTCGTGCCAGGCCTGCTGCCATTCGCCTTCCCATCGCCACCATTACCAGCAGCTTTATTCCTCTTCTGGAAGTCGGGCCAACTGACCCGCTTCAGAGCAAGCACCTCATCAGAGCCCGGCGCCGTCACGACCACAAAGAAGCCCTCGGTCTGCGGCTTCGGGAAGCGCGGCGCATACATGCGGTAATCTGCGCTCTGGGCGCTGTTGGCGCGCGCGATGCTCAGGCCCAAGCCCAGCGCGTTGACACCCGCCAGCGTGACCTTGAGGTGCGGCAGCGCCGAGAGCGGCTTCATGAACCGGCCCAGCGCGGCGTTAGGAACGTTCAGCGTGCGCGCCGCGTTCTCGAGCGTCGTGCGCGGCGCTTGCACCGCCTCGATGAGCGTTCTGGGCGCAGCGGCCGCGTCGCGGAGACGGCGTTTCTCGGCCTCGGGGTCGACGGTGGGCAGGATGGCAAGGGGTCCGTCGTCTGGCCAGCGCGCGGACTTGACGCACTGCAGCAGTGTCATCATCATGGCGCAGGAGGAGGCGTGGCCGAGTTCGGTCAAGACGTCGATGCTGGCTTGGATGATACGGATGGCTTGGTCGAGGACGCTGGTTTGGTCACCAACGTAATCGGAGATGGGAAGGTCGATGCGAGAGAAGTGCGCTTGCAAGAGAAGGAATGCTTTCACGTGCGGGTCCCACATGGGCAGGTTCATGAACTCGGCTTTCAGTGGTAGTGCGGCTGAAAGTTCCGCGTTAATCAGGTCTTCGTTGTGCCGCACTGGCAGCTCGTCGTACTCAGTTGCTTGGCTCATCCAGGAGAGCACGTCCGAGAAGCTGGCGTTAGGCTTGGCGCTCCGGATTAGATGGCGAATCGTCTTGTGCGACAGATAGTAGTAACTCATGATCTTGCCGAGCGGTGTCGGGTCGACATCGCCATTGTTGTGCACGACAATACAGCCTGATTCAGCCAGCTCAGACAGCGATTTGTCAACCATCTCAACCATGTAGTCATTGGCAAGCTGCTGAGCCGCCATGGTGTTGTGCTCCTCTGCCGAAATTTCTAGCCCATAGTACGAAGGGTTCTTGTGGAGACGACGGAAGAAGAACGTCCAAGTCAGATAGTCAAGCGCATCTTGCTTAGTCGCAATGGTCTCCGCAGACACTTCAGCGCCCAAGTGGTTGTCGAGAACGTTGTGCAAAGAAGACTCCACGGGGAAACCAGTGTGCAGGAAGTGCTTGTAGAACGCCTTCTTCGAGTCTTGCGTGAAGATTCTTGCGATACCGGAATCGTCGAACTGAGGACGACCAGCACGACCAAGCATTTGAAGCACATCGGTGAGATCCATGTCCTTGTAGCCTTCAAGCTTGGCATCGAAGTATTGCGTACCCTTGACAACTACGAGATGGGCGGGCAAGTTGACACCCCAGGCAAGTGTAGATGTAGCCACCAGGATCTGGATCTTGTTGTTGGCGAAAAGCTCCTCTGCCAGTTGGCGATCGGACTCCACCAAACCGGCATGATGCAGGCCAATACCAAAGCTAAGCGCTTCTCTCAATGCTTCATCCTTGACCCGAGCCAGGTTCAGCGCAAGATCCTCTTCTTCCATACGGACGAAGCGACGAGGGTTGTCCTCCATACCGCAGTAGTTGATAAGATCCCTAGCCGTGAGACGAGTTTGACGACGAGAGGCCACGAACACGATGACGGGCTTAGAGGGAGAATGGGTCTTGATGGCCAGGAAAGTCGGCCTGTTCATGCTTTGCATAAGCGGGCAGAATCCCCTCTGCTCCGGGAAGCCGTCAATGAAGATCTCCAGTGGCACGGGGCGCACGGAGTGGCGGAAGTTGAAAAGGCCTTCCTTGACGCCCAACCAGTTGCCCAGGTCCGTGGCGTTGGCGCAAGCGGTCGACATTCCGACGAGACGCACCGCACCCTTCTTCTGTGATGCGATGTAGTTCATACGGGAGACAATGATTTCCAAAATTGGCCCTCTGTCACCACCCAGAAGGTGAATTTCGTCGATGATGACCAAGCTGACCTTCCGGACGTAGTCACGGGTCTGCCAGCTACGACTGATACCGTCCCATTTCTCGGGTGTCGTAATAATGATGTCCGCATCTCTAATCGTGCGAGTATCTGGAGTGTTGTCACCTGTCAACTCAACGAGTTTGAGACCCATGGGTGCGGTGAGACGTCGTCCCCAGTCCTGAACTCTTTCACGAACAAGGGCCTTCATAGGAGCGATGTAGACGACCTTCGATCCTGGGTTCTCGCGGAAAGCCCACCACATCGCCAGCTCCGCGGCTACTGTCTTGCCACTACCAGTGGGAGACCCCAAAAGGACATTTGCTGAAGTGTGGTACATGCAATGGAAGAGCTGTGTTTGCATAGGGTTGAAGAACTGGAAGCGTTTACTGTAAAGCTCTTCCAGCAGTGGGTTCTTCAATACAGAAAGAGGAAGAGGTTGCAGATTCAACAGATCAGTGTATACGCTCTCCGTATCCGGTCGAATAAGGTGTTGGAAGGAGACCGGAGTAACCGTCTCGGCACCCAGCCATCGATCAGACACTGCACGAACATAGATCTGAGACGGCAAAGGATCCGAAAGAGGGATGGTGAAGTTGAGCTCATGTTCGTCATACAGCTTCTTCCGGGAAAGAATAAAGTATTCGTGGTGGTAGATCTCTGAAGTCTCCGAGTTCTCAACCCAAATCCAATATGATTCCGCATTTCCGTGGTGGCGGTCATTCCATCGGAAGTCGGGCGTGATGTATAGGCGAATGCGCAGGACATCGCGATTCAGAGGAGCAATTTCTGCCTCGATGCTCAGAGTTGGGAAATTGTCTAGAAGCTTGCTGATGGTAGTGCCCATCTTATGGTTGTGCACAAGCTGACCAATCTCAGCAGGCTCCATATCCCTCAAGGACTCAATTGCAGCAGTAGCACCTTTATCGTCCAGGTTTCTGAGGATCGGCTGTGGAAGGTCGAACTGACGGAAAGGGTGCTCGAAAGGCCAGATTTGGCGCTCGATAGACTTGCAAAGTGATAGCAAAACCAAGCACTGGTGACCCCAACGCCTGTTCAGAGCAATCATAAACAGAGCCCGGCAGATACGCGTGGCGTTTTGTGCCACATACGCCGTATCTGAAACAAGGGTGTAGTCTTCAAGACGAGCCCTTGACACATGGCCTTGGAGAAGAAGGTTGGTCTTCGCATGAGGCGTACCGATGCCATCCTTTCCAATAGAGCAAGGAGCGGCTTCATCTCTAAGTTTTATGAGCTCCTTCTCCTCTGTCTCGCGGGACTGTATGTTATCAAACTCTCCACTCATACTGATCATCTTGAGGACATCTGCCTCGGTGGCACGGGGGCGCATCATAGTGTTGAAAATCTCAACACTGCTCTGGAGTACGTAGAATTGACTGGCAATACGGCCGACATCCTTAGCACGTAGCTCTTCGGTGGCTTCGTTGAAGACAATCATCTGGCTTTGCTGCAACACTTTGGCAGCATCGATGATCAACTTCCTGCGTCGTTGGACCAGTGCCGGATCATCACGGATTTCGGCCCAATCAATACCGTACGACAGCGGGTTACGCTGCATGCGCACGAAGAGATAGGAGTAACCTAGCCAGGTCACTGCTTCCGGAACCGATGTGACAGTGCCGAGGGAAATCTCGGCGTTGAGATTGTCCACCATGCGCTTAGAGAAGTTGGATTCGATGGGCTGTTGCTGGGTCACAGCGGAGAGGTAGTGTTGAAGCTTATCATGCGTGGTGCAGATAAAGCCAATACCAGTGTCCTGGAATTGAGGACGACCCGCACGACCAAAAATCTGCAACACGTCAAGAATGCCAACATCCACGAATTTGCCCTCCTGGGCACTGTACAGTTGAGTTCCCTTGATGAGAACTGCAGCAGCGGGCAAGTTGACACCCCAAGCCAAGGTTGCAGTACAGCACAGGACGTTAAGGACGCCTTCACCGAAGAGGCGCTCAATGAGGTTCCGGTCTGACCTGGGCATTCCTGCATGATGCGTGCCCATGGCCTTGGGCAGCAGTTCGCGAAGTTCCCGTCCTTTCGAGGTTTTCATGTCGCGAACGGCTGCATCGTAGTTGGGATGTCCCGTCGGATCAAAAAGGTCCATGCATTGATGTTCCATGGCCTTTTCGTACAACATTTTTGCTGTCTTGAAGGTGTCTTTCCTGGAATGCACGAACACCATGACTTGATGGCCAAGCCTTAGCATGTCCGTGACCTTTTCGAACGCAACTTGATCCATGTTTTCTCGTGATTTTGCAGTACCAGCTTTCCCCTTCACACCAATGAAATGCTGTTCAAGCGGAACCGGTCTGAAGGAGCCGTCAAAGTAAAACAATCCAGCCATGCGATTAACCTTCAGGAAATCCGAGACGTCGATGTAATTTGGCAGAGTGGCAGACAGGCCAACGATACGAATCAATGATTGCGTGCTCTCAACCTGCCGCTCCGTACGGGCAACCAGGGATTCCAGCACAGCACCACGCTCGTCGTGCAGCATGTGGACTTCATCGATGATCAGTAGACGGACCTTTTGAACCAGTTCGGTATCTCCAGTGCTCTTCCGGGTAACCACGTCCCACTTCTCCGGCGTGGTGACAATGATTTGCGTCTGCACAATTTCCGATTTGGTAAGATGCATGTCTCCAGTCAGTTCGCGGACCTGGACACCAAGCCAAGAGAGTCTCTTGCCCAGTTTGTCAGTGATTTCGGCCGCCAGGGCCTTCATTGGAGCAACGTAGACAATTTTGAAATCTTCTGCTAGGAGAGTGAAGTCCGTTGCATCAGGTTCCTCCCATGGAGAAGGAACAATGTTCTTCGCGATTGTGTTCAAAATGGTGAGCATGGCTGCATCGGTTTTACCTGCACCGGTAGGTGCACAGATGAGCATGTTCTCGCTGGTCTTGTACGCAACAGGGTATACCAGACTCTGCATACGATTGAGAGTTTTGTAACCTTTGAAAGTCCTTTTGCAAAGGCCGTCCATATCTTTGATTTCTACCAGCTTCCGACCAGCACCGAGGGTTCCAACTTTCTGTGCCGGAATAGAGTATTCTTCGTAGTTATGGTGCTCATCTCTCTTGCTGCCGTGCGGCAGCGCAAACTTGCGGCCATATCCAGAAAGAGTGTTTCCAGCCTCACCGGATTTGTAGACATGTGGGTACTGCTCTCCACTTCTGTTGACACTAGGAGCGAGGGAAGCATTCTTGTGCTCAAGATCTGCTTTCCGTAAAGCTTCGTCGCGTTCTGCTCTGGTTTGCAACCGGCCGAAGACGCCGTTGTCTTGTTGTTCGGCTTTAGCGGCTTTATTGAGCTCCGCACGGTGGCCGATGAGCTCCGCTACTAGGTCTAGCTCTCCGTAGCCAACAATATCGGCCAGCGTCATCTGAAGCTCTTCGTTGTTGCTATCAGAGGCCAGGATGGCCATAATGTTGTCCTGCAGAGTCTGGGCATCTAATCCTGAGCTTCGTTCAGCCACTCCCGCACATTGTTGGTTGAGCCAACCCTGGCTGTACGGGGCGACAACAGAGGAGCCGCCAACCGGGAAAGCGTCAGTAGCGTCAAGCTGATCACTGCTGTAGTATTCCTCGCTTGCTTCGTCGCTAATAAGGTCCCAGATATCGTCGCCACTTGCAGTTCCGGAAAAGTCATCTTCATCGACATCTATGTCGTCTCCGTAAGTGGGCGTGCCGCCGTCCTTCTGAGGCAACTTAAGCTCGGCAATGGCCGCGCGCATTTCTGCCAGCTGGGCGAGCCACTGAGACTCGGCATTTTCGATAGACGGAGACATGGTGGCGACAGATTAGATGGCTTTGATGGAAGGGAGAAGATGTGTTGACAGAGGTTTCCCGCGACAAAGCGTTGCGCAGAAATCTCGTGGTTGTTGTTTGCAGAAGGCAGGCAGCACAATCGATGATGATGACTCCCGGTAACGTCCGTCACCGTGAAGCGAGATTCACCGCCTAACGAGATAATAGCGCTTGTGCGGAGGAGAAAAAGAAATCCATTTAAGATGATTAAAATATGTATACACTCTAAGATCTTTTTTTTTTATCTACATCTAGGACCTAGGCTTATAATTAGATAAGAAGTATTCTATAGGAACTGCTTGTAGACGGTGAGTCTCGCTTTAGGCGGGCCCGCTCCGTGAACTCCAGTCGGGTTCTTGGCATCCCGCCCCCTATCGATTCACCGCCCGACGATCATCCCGCTGGCCTCAGGACGCTTGACGCTTGACGCCAAGCATCAACGCATCCAACGCTCTTCAACTTCTGGATCCTTCGTCTTCTACCTAGCACCTAGCCGACCCCACTTAAACTCTCTCACAAACTCCTGTCAGCAGTCCCCACCTGCACCCCTCGGACTCGAGATCCACTTCCCAAGCTTCCCACAAGTAACGCGCCACCAAGTCGGCGCCTCTTGTCTGCGCCAACCACCACCACCATGAAGATCCTCTACATCGGTGTACGTCCCTCGCTTTATCTCTGCATGTCCGGAACCCCCGCTGACGTCGCTTCTCCAGATCCTCAAGAATGAGCAGAAGCCCGCCGTCGAGCTCTGCGCCGAGCGCGAGCTGAGCACCTACTCCCGCTTCACGCGCACCAGCGTCGGCGAGTTCATGTCGCTCTTCAGCAAAACGGTTGCGGAGAGGACGAAGCCAGGAGAGCGCCAGGACGTCGAGGAGCAATGTAAGGACAACATCTCGTAGGGAGCTTGAGGACACTGTGTTCTGACCATGGCGCAGCCTACACCTTCCACGCCTACGGCCGCACCGAGGGCATCGCTGGCATCATCATCACCGACCACGAGTACCCCGCATTGGTGGCTCACCAGCTGCTATCCAAGGTCGTCGACGAGTTCCTCAACAAGTACCCCCGTAATGTCTTTACGGTATCCGATCAGGAATGCCCCATGCCCGAGCTCAAGGAATACATCGTCAAGTACCAGGACCCGCAGCAGGCGGACAGCATCATGAAGATCCAAAAGGAACTGGATGAGACGAAGATTGTGCTCCACAAGACTATCGAGAGCGTGTTGGAGCGTGGTGAGAAGATCGACACCCTGGTTGCTAAGAGTGACGGCCTGAGCGCACAGAGCAAGATGTTCTACACGCAGGTATGTTTTATTGCTACATTTTTCATTGAAATGAACATTGCTAACGCCCTTCACTTCAACAGGCGAAGAAGCAGAACTCCTGTTGCGTAGTTATGTAAATTTCTGCTTGGTGTTCAAGGAGCTTTCGTTTGCGGGCAGATTGGCATAATGATTTCTTGACGACATTTCAAAACACTCTCATACCCGGGCAATTTTACATCCAAGCCCAGCAAAATTTCTCTTCTCCATTGATAACTGAATAAGTGGAATCGCCAAATCAATCGAATGACGCTACCCAACGACTTTTATTAGGTTTTTGAAGTACCGAATTATTAGGGATGTGTTTGCCATTTGCCTTTTAACTGCGGTCTTCGGGCATTGAACCTAATCACTCTTCATTAGCAGGCCGCTCAAGCACTTCATGGCGGACGGTTTTCTTTGAGTTAGCGTCGATCATTTCATTGATCCTCTTACTGGGTAGCCATTCCTCGGCGGGGATGAACCACCAGGAAAGGAGAGCAAAGATCGTCACGCCAGCCATGATAATCGGTGCATCTGCAAGAATACTGTCAACTTCCCGTCCATCGAGCAAATCAGAGCTGTGCACTTACAGTTGAGCGTAGCGCCACTAACAGGGAACTCATAGGGCGAGAAGAGCACAGCAACAACCCAGCCGTTCCAGAAAACGCCAATGAACTGGAACGGCTTGCTCCAGCGGCCCAAGCTCCACTTGGGCTTAGGGAACTTCTTCGGCGTAAGGGTAAGTCTGCCCAAGCAGATCAAGCCGTAAGCCGCAGCGGAAGGGACGCCCGCTGCTGAGACAAGCGAAGTGAACGCCACTCCGGACGGTAGGATGGTGCATGTGACCAAAGCGGCGACGCCCCAGACGACAAGGACGGCGTTCTTGGGCTGGCCGTTTTCTACTCGTGCGACCCATCCTGAGAAAGGCAAGACACCGTCACGAGCTACGGCGAAAACGAGACGGGAAGCGGCAAGGACAGCGATGGCGGTGTTCTGGGGTACTGTTAGTTATACTCCTTGAGCTGTATGGAGGAACTATGGGCCGACTTACAAACCACAGCGCAACAACGCAAATTACATTCATAAAAATGTGTCCACCCTGGCCAAGCAGAACCGCATAAAGTGGCACAAATGGCTGCGCGCCACCGTACCCGAACAATGTATCGGCGTCTGGAAGGCAGAACAGAAACATGATGACGACGACAAAGCCGCCAATGCCGCTAACAACCGTACTCCAGAAAATGCCTCTGGCAGCCGTAATCGCAGCGTTCTTTGTCTCTTCAGCCACGTGCCCGCTAGCGTCGAACCCGATCAAGATTCCGGCAGTAGCCAAGTATGACAAGCACCAGTTCCAGCCAGGCGGGGCACCGGTGCCGTTATACGTGGTCATGAAAGCGTCGTGCGCCGTACGGAATCCAAGGGTCTTGGCCGTACCAATAGGAAGCCAGATCATGTTCAGCAAGAAATCGAGCCACACAAGGCCACCCGACGCGTAGAAGACCCAGCGGAAGTACTTTGGCGGGACGAGGTTAATGCCCGCGGCGACGGCCAGCAAAAGCTCGGTGCATATCCATTGCACAGCACGGAACTTGACGCTCGACGCGTCGGACGGGAAGTCCACATTGAAGACGACGATCTCGGAGAGCATGTAGTTGACGGCGGCTTGGGTGTTGGAGGCGCAGAAGGTCGTCCACGCTGTCGTCGACCACCATGCTACTATGAAGCCGAAGAGTCGGCCGAAGCGCGGTCCGCCTGCTTCTGCGGCCCATAGGTAGATGCTGCCGGCCAAAGGGAGAGAGGAGCAGATTTCGGCGATAACAGCAGCGGTTATAAATGTGAATACACAGGTTATTATGTAGGAAGTCCTGTAAAGTGGTCAGCATTGTTGCGTGGGCCTCCACGACTAGTCCAAGTGTGGTGTTCTATTTGGAATGAGGCGGAACATAGGAAACACACCAGTAAGCCAAATTACCACCGGCAGCAATTCCTGTAGTGAACGTGACGCGCACACCACCAACGAAGTACAGCGCAGCAAACGTTGTCGAGAAGTTATGAAATAGGTTGTACGATCGATGCAACACCTACAGCACCCGCACCGTCAGCCCTCAGCATCCCTTGCTTCCTGCACAGAGTTTCGTGGTCCGTAGCCTTACCGGTTTGTAGCCAAGATTTTCCTATTTGGGAATGTTGGCCCCAGCGGGGGGCCCGGCAGTTAGCAAAAACGCTTGTTCGCGCCTCCCAAGACCCCAACAGCGTGCCTCCAATCAGCACGTGGGGAGGACGAAGATAATCGACGTACCAGGACCTCAATATCGCGCGACTCGACGCTCGTCAAATGTCTTGCGGACCCGGTTTCAGCGTCCGCGTCTGTATGTGCCGTCGTCTCCGCGGGCGACGAGTCCTCGGTCGCCATCGCCGCCGCTGCCGGCGCGTCTTCTCTTGCTTCAGCCATTTCGTGCTTCTCAGTCACGTCTGTCTCCTGTCCTCGCTCTTTTTTCGCAAATCGCCACGCAAAGGTGATATAGATAGTGCTCTAGCGCGGCCGCCGCGTAGCCGGGAGCTTGTTTTGATTAAAGCGAGTCCCGCCGTCACGTGCGCGGCTGGATTCAACGCAAAAAAGAGAGCCTCTGACGTAACCGTGCGTATCCGATCTCGGGGTTAGCTACGCCGCAGCGGTCGGGCCATCAGCTGAGCACGAGCGAGCTTATTTGCACTTCGGGCTCGGGCGCACGCGGGAGTTGGACTGTTGGAGTTAGGCCTGGGGTGATGTTTTGGAGTGAGGGATTTCGAAAGACCGAGATTTGGTTCGCTCGGGCTGGGCAGGCGCGATGATGAGATGTGTGCCGGGTAGGCCGCGTGTGCCGGAATTGCGCATTTTGCTTCGTGCTTGAATATGTGATTTCCATGTATCAGCCCTGGGCTGAAAATTTGCTGTTCTTGTTGACTCCAGGCAAGTGATAAAAGAATGTTATTCCGGATTTTGCTACATACAGAGGCAATGCTAATTTTTAGGCATTTCGGAACTACTTCACTCTCTGGTTACCCGGAGCATATCACACCTATAATCTCGTGGTCAGTGGATGTAAGGATATTACGGTACAGGCCTGTATCTTCCGAGGGCAACATATGGTGCTCATATGGCAGTGAGCTGCTCCGAGTATTAAACATAACCATAGAAATACGAGTTTTTGCCATAACTTCTTCATTCGCTTTCACTTTCACATTTCAGAGCCATATCTTCAAAGCGATTCATATCGGGTAATTCAGTTCTTACAGTAACGGACTATACCAATCTGTTTCCTATTGCGTACTGCCTTGCTCTGCCACTTTGTTTCATAATGCACTCTAGTCACTCCGAGTTTAAAACCTCAGAAAATCCACTCCCAGCACTTTTGTCGCTCCGAGCTCCGGGTTTGGAAAACAGACAACGCTCCCAGCACCTTATAATCTTGTACAGATAGCCCCCATGGACTACTAATCGTCTAACTGTAAGCCATTACATCTCACCCTGTGGGATGGCGTAATGAGAATCCGCCGTTGGCATCTTCCATTCGAAGAAGTTCCCTTCCATGATGTTGTCATCGTAAACAATCTATATTCGCCGTCTTCAGTGTAGCTTGTATGACCAATGCAATATCCCTTGGAGGCGGCCTTGTAGAGGAGCCATTGCTGCGTAAGTAGCGCAGATAACTTGAGTGAGGCATAGGGAGGTAGGTCATCGCATTCTTTGGGGATCCCATGGTGAAGGATAAGAGAAATCTCCAATCCAGGAATCGCGATCTTAAGTTCATCCAGCGCTTTCCAGTAAGGGCGGTCTCGGTGGTATTCGCGAGCATGTCTTGGGGCGCTCTCGTCTCCGTGCTCAATGGTGCAAGTATCATCGCAGACAAGGTAGTTGTCTCTCCAGTTGTAAGCGCCGGCCGTGAAGAAGTCCCAAGGAAGAATTAGTTCCAGACGCTTGAGTCCCTTGATGAGCCGGAGTCCCTCGCATGCGGATTCGAAGACCTTGAACAATTTTGCGCCGTTCCACCAACTGTTCTTCCAATCAGTAACGGTCATACCTCTATCCGAGACAGTTGTAAGAAGGCGGTTCCACTGGTTCGCAGAAGGAACTGTCCGTAGGTGACGCCATAATATTTCTGGTGGCCAGTTGTCCTCGAATGGGACATGGATCGTTAAGTGCCTGATCCACTGGGCGTTTTTGGGCTTGATGGTCGTGAGAAAAGCGTCTAGAATGGACCATGCATTGACGTTGGTGAAGCGGAAGTTGTTATTGCCGTAGAATATGGGTGTGGCTTCGGCGTTGATCTGCTTGTTCAGTCGCAGAACCTTGAGGTTTCGCCTTTCACAGGATGCTCCTCTACGCGCCGGTAGATGCGAGAAGGTGCATTCCAGAGCTCGATGGATTCCTGTTCCAGTAGCGACTCGTAAATCATTAGTCGGAGCTCTGTGGGTAGGTCCATGAAGCCTATGGTCTGTGGTTCGCTGAACTCGGCAAACTTCCGCTCGCCGTAGAGAATGCGATAAGCCCTGTACGGGAGAAGGTCTTCCCTCGTATAATAGTCGGAGAACGTTCCATCCGGGCGCTTAGAAGGCTTCTTGGGAGACTTTTTGGATGACTTCGGGTGAGTCATGACAAGTTATGAGAGCTTTAGCGACGAGTCTTTGAGCGCTCTGTAGTATTTGCGGTACTTGTTGATATAAGGGTGTAGCAAAGTGAGGTGTAAGGTCGAAAGCTTTGTGGTGGAGAGGAAGAGAAGATGAGCAGAAGCGAAGGAGGTTTATGTGTAGGACAGCGGTAGACTTCACATTGGCGAGCTCTGTTGGGCAGAAGCCAAATCGGTTCCAAGTTTGTGTTATGTCCAGCAGCAACGACCACATGCCTAAAGTCAAATGTAGACAGCGTCACTCACCCTTCACAAAATAAAGCTGACATTGGATCGGCATGGCGCTTGTTATAGGGTCCCGGGTAATTGACCACCTCTTTTAACTATTTCGCCTACCCTAGCCAAAATTGTTTTCCTACCCTTCTAACTTCGTACACTGACTGACACTCTTCGTGGGTACTATCGTGCCATTATAAATCTCTCTTACCTACGCGAGACGCTCTCTCCCTCCTGTATTCATACCTACGCGTCTTTTTATTCTTTATACCCACCTAGTGACTACCGGAGCGTATGCTATAGTAACTACTACATCTTGTAGCTCCCGAAGTTGTACTCGAGGTGTAGCATACTTAGTTTATATAGGCGGTTAAGGCTTAAGAGATGAGCAAAACAGTCAAAAGAATGAATACGATAAATCGGGTCGCTACACTAATGAGCGGCGGTATCTAGTGACCTTTTACCTATAGACCTCTGAATGGATAGCTAAGTACACAAGTACTGTTTGTCTCTTCGTATGCGCCTTGGCGTTTCAACTAACACGTGGACAAAGTACCCAGGACCCAGGTATCACAGCAGCAGACTTCCAAAGCTGGCCTTAAAGCCATGCCATACCTGAGAGCCCGACAAACGCAGTAGTTTGGTAGAAGCTAGACACAGAAGCGTCCACGTAGACCGCAGTTTGCTCCATGGGGCTTCTGCTGGAAAGACTTACATGACACATCACTGAACCAAGGTCCAGCAGCACAGTTCCCATCAGGCAGTCTGCCAACCTCGTAGACCAGCACATCAACACGCGCAAACAATGAGCACAATCCATTCCCCAAACCCGCATATTCGCAAACTATGAACCCGATAACTCTATCCACCCAGCCCAGCAACCAACCAACCCCAATAGCAAAGAAACCCCCGCACCAAAAGGAAAGAAAAAGATGCCTGCACACTCCACACCACGCGCGGCCTAAAAGAACGCGCACCACCCGATATACATCTGGGCGAGCCTCCGCGGATCCGTCGCCTGCGACACCAAAAAGTCGACGTAGCCCTCGACCGACAACGGCAGGACTTCCTTTTCCAGTAAACCCCCGACCTTCTTCCTGACGGAGTCAAGTACTTCCTCCGGCGTGGACGGGACGCCGCGTCGCTTTTTCTTGCCGATAAAGTCTGCCGTGGGGTCGTATAAGAACGTCTCCAGAATCGTCATCAGCGTGTCGATGTTCTGGCGCAGTTGTGAGAGCGTCAATTCCGCCGCGGTGCGGAAAGCGCCTTCCGTGCCTTGCGGTCCCATTGCATCCACCATATTGTGAGTCAGGCGGAAAGGTACTAGCTCAGGCTTTTCAAAAGTGAGACCCTTGTCGAAAAGGCAGTTGAAGTCGACGTGGAAGACGCCGCCATCGTCTTCAACTAGGAGCACGTTTTCGCCGTGGCGGTCGCCGAGACCGAGGACGTGTCCCACGATCGACATGACGGCGCAGGAGCGCGTGTATTTCAAGCGCGCCGTGAACCATGCTTCGGGCTCTGGGAAGGTCTCGATGAACCATTCGTACAGCACCGGCCGGAAGTGTTTGAGAATCTTGTCAGTGAAAATGTTGACGCTTCCCGGGGCATCCGAACAGGCTTCATTAAGCAGATTGCGTGTCTGGTGGTAGTCGATTTTGACGTCTTTCTCGCGATAAAGCTTCAAGATGATGTCGCGCATCGGCTTTAGGCCCTCAACCCACTCGATGGCGCCGCACTCTTCGTTGAGCGGTGTCACTGCGTACGTCTTGATGTTCAGTCGTCGTTTGCTGGATTCAACGTCCCGAAGCAAGGAGCGGTTGATCATCGAGTTGAATTCCATCAGCCGCTGGTCTTTCCGGAGGTCGTCCTTAGGTTTGCACAGGAGACCGTAGTTACGCCCATCCGACCCTCTTACAGTCAGCTTCCGTGGCCGTTGTAGTGAGCTCAATACAAGAACCACATCCGAGAATGAGTTTATGGTGATGATGTTGCCAGAGAAAGCTTTGTGATTTTTCAACGTCCCGGGATCCTGCAATGTAGGCATGCTCGCGTGTAATGTCGTTTCGACCGGCACGACCAGAGGGCAAGGGGCAAGCTTGTGGCTAAAGCGAAGATCGTTTCCTAGACTGACACGGCTTACCCTTGTCTCCACAGGGAGATCACACGCGTTTAGCAGGGCCTCCGAGATCCGCTGGCCTTGGTTTATCAGGGTATTCAGATTGTATGAAGACTCAATCTTATTCTTTTTCCCGTAATCCTAAGAGTATGTAAGTAACAGAGGTTGAAGAGTAGAATTAAGCACATACCTTCAACATTTTAAGCACTTCCAAGCCTTTGGTCTGACGCTCAACCGCTTTGGCCTTGACGACGGCTAAAAGGGACCAGAGCGATTGCTGTGGATATGCGGCGGCTACTCTTACGATAATAGCCTTAAGTATTTCATAAACCACCGAGTTTGGGTGACAGATACGCGTAAGCATCTGGGGTAAAGCGGTGTAAAGGATGTACGTTGGTATCCTTTCAACGGCGTATTTTTGCATCTGGAAATTTGTGGTTTTGAGTACCCTTTGCTTCAGGAATAGGATATGGCCCCTGTCATAGTCAGCACAGTCGCAAAAAGTTCTACGCGATGAAGGCACTTACTGAGCCAGCAGCCGTTGTTCTTCCCTTTCCGAAACCTTTGGCGGTGGGTTCTCAGTTGCATCTATCCCAAGGTCCAGCCATAGCGTAAGGAGTTTCGGTATCGTCTCATAAATATGTCTGGTTCCAAAGTGCGCAGCTCGCAAGTAGCATTCGATGACGAGCTTTGCAGTCTCTCCAGCACAGGCGGCAGTGCTCCATTTCTCTCTCGGAGTACTCTTTTCATACTCCAGATTCTTGTTGTAGTGTTTCCCTAAAAGATAATGTCCCTTCTCCTGTCTCGGGAATTTTTTGATGGCATCTTGGTACTGATAGATGATCTCGTTCGACGACGTTTGGCCAGCCTCATCAAGCCATTTTGCCTTCAGAAGACAAGCTCTTGCAGTAAGCTTATTGTGAAGCCGCTGTTGTTCTTCGTTAATGTTCATGCTTTCCATTTCAGATGCTGCCGGTGTATCATGTGAGCGGAATAAATTCATGTTTATAGCACCATCGAGATTCTGAATCGCTTTACGGTGATGTCCGGACTTCCAGAGGAGGCGAGAATGTTCTATCTTCGCCTCATCTTCTCCGAGGCGAGTGGCATGAAGTACTGCATCAAAAGCTGTGCTAGTTTTGTTCGACTTGCGTGCTAATCTAGCACTTGTAAGCCATGCTGAAGCGAGATCAAGACCTGTGAAGCTCTTTTGGGATAGTTGCATGGCTGCACGCCTCAAACCAAGAAGGTACTGCTTGTCCGCGGTGTATGCACCAAGGACGTCTAATCGCCTTGACAATGTCTGAAGGACGCCTTCTCGGTTGGTTTGTGCAGCGTCATTTGTACCGGTGATAACTTCGAGTTCATAAAGAATGTGCAGTTTCAACATGTGGTCATGGCATGCTTGGAGTGATGCGGTTGTCGAGGTTGAGAGACCACGTGCAATGCCCTCGCGCATTCCGCTTATAATACGCGAAAAGCTCTCCATATCGTCGTCGTGCAGCTTGAGAAAAGCTTTGCCAAGGCCGATGTTGAAGTCTTGCAAATCTTCCGGTACCCCAGTGAGGAGTCGTTGCAGAGTTTGCCATTTTCCAGTCATCCATGAAGCTTCAGAAGCAAGCGAAAGAATTTTTGGCACAGAAGGACCTGGTGTTTTGCAAAAGCTTTCGACGCGGGCGAGAAGAGAATCTAAAGCACGTTAGTTATACTTGGTTCATTAAGACATGCTGAGATCTACTCACCATACTGTCCAGATTCCCTCAAGCAGTTGACAAGCTCGTACTGAACTTCCACGTCATCCGGCTTGTCTGCTAGCGACAACTCGTACCAGCTTTGAGCCGCATTCCATCTGCCAGCCTTGCGGTGTTCCAAAACTTGCTGTTTCGGATCCAAGATCTGTAGATGTGCCGAGATGCCTTCGATGCTGTCTGGCTCATCAATCTGGGTGTATATGTACTGGAGATGCTGGTATAGGCTTTCCCGGTCAGGGTCGTTCTTAGGAATCTGCACTGTCTCTTTACGTTGCCGTATATACTGCTCCCAGTGAAAAAGTGCTCGGGCATAAGAGCCACACTCTACAGCACGCTTGGATATGATCTCAGCAGGTATCGAATGTAATACACTCTCTACACTGCTGATTTGGGATACGCAGACCAGCACATCTTTCTCTGGCGGCTCTCTGCCTTGTTGTGCTGCTTGAGTCCGTATGTCAGTGAGCTCTCGGCGTTTTCCTTGCAGCCATCTGGACATGTAGTCCAGGACCTGGAAGACGTTCTGCGTTTTGTTAGTGTTTTGCTCCTGTAGGGTCTTGGCGGTCTTACCTCGCTACACCGTTTAACGTTGTCCACTTCTGGGCCAATTCCATGAATTTGACATTCAAGCACGCCGAGCAGCTCTCTGCTCACTTCTTTCACTTCTTTTTCTGTTCCCGCGAGGATGATGTTGACAACAGCAAAAGGAAGCATGGCAACAGAAATTGCCAGGTCGTTCCCCTTAACAACCCTTGCGATTACGGGAAATACCAATTGAACATTTTCACCTTTGCCGCGCAACAAAAGGTCACATACAAAGGTCCGCAGCCAATGCCCATGGCTTTTTTCCGGCGAAAATATGGGATACTTTTGATCCGAAGCAAAGTAGCCATCATTGACTCTCCACTTGTATTTTGACGTAAGAAGCGGCGTGAGTGTGCTTCTGACTGATTCAGGGATTTCTGCCCAGCGTTCATATAGTGTGGTTGTTTGGCTGGAGCGTGGATTGAGCAAATGCGCGTCTTGTCTGAAGCCAGAACACTTTAAGAGGTCTTGAATGGCGCACGCAAGGAAGTTCTGCTTGTGGGCATTGGAGGCAGACTGAAATACCTTCACAAGTACAGTTTCAAGAATGAATACTGTGAAGTCGAGAACTTCCGGGAGCTTGTCCATGTTTGAAAGCATAAGGACATCTCGTTTTGGTCTGACAGCCTCTGCCCTGGACGGATCCAAGCAACCGATAAGGCCAAGAGCCTTAGCAGAAAGAATGTTGATTTCTGGATGTGTTTCTGTAAAGCGAGCGGATGCATCCATGACAGATCGACAAAGCTCAGCTATGAGTGGACTGGGATGCTGGCTAGCGACACTCTCGTGGACGAATGATTGATTCTCCTCAAGGTATATGATCAGGTCTTTTAAAGCTTGGGTAACAACCGGAGCATTTTCGTTCGCGCAACGTTGGCTGAATGCGGCGTATTGACCGACAGGTGACGTCTGTTTGAAGCGCTTGATTTGTGAATCGATCTTGTTCATCATGGGTATCGAGGCCAATGAGGGTAGCATGTTGATGCGGTTTCGGAGCACCGCATTGTGTTTCTTAACGAGGCCGTCTATCAAATCATGCGCCCCGGTCTGGACATCAGGATCGAATGAGTCCCAGTTTTGTGCGATGACGGAGAAAGTCTGGTCTATAAGAGGTTCGATGTCCTCTTCAGTAACGGCCGATAGAAGTGAGGACCAAACTGAGAAGGCTTTGTTGCGTAGTTGTGGGACATCAAACGCCGACTGCAAGCAGGCACGGATCTGATGAAGTTAGCGTACCATACCATACCCGTGGTTTGTGATATAGGACATTCTCACCTGTGGCAAGCCAAAACTGACATGTTCCTTTGCAAGCTCAATCAGCTCTTGAATAGCCCCGAGGCTTATGCGTCTTTCGGACATGGGCTGAGTCTCTTTTGTGTTATCGATAATTCCCGAGAAGACAGCCATCACCCCCAAGATATGGTTATCGAAGAATTGGCCCATCATCTTGTTGTCCTTGGTGGTTGACCGAGACTGTCCCGGCTTTCTTTCAACTAATACAGTGAGAGTCTGGAAATCTTGATGGATCTGTCGAACGTTAGTAATTAAACTTCTCTAGAACTAGTACACTTACTTTTTGCTTCTTAGGGCCAGGCTCCGCTTCTGCGGCAGCCCTAAGAATTTCAGCTGCAGTTGTCGCAGGCACCGTCCGAACCAAACTCTGAAATTCGTGTGCTTCGAACTCTGGAGCCGCCGCTACAAGGTAGACCATTGCGATATCCGCATCCGGAAGTTTCAGCAACAACATAGCCAAAGTCGCTGCAAGGTTGTTTGGATCCATGCAAAGTGTCTCGACAGAACAGTTTGGCCCTCGAGCAAGTGCGATCTTCTTTAACACATCCTTTTTCTTCATCAAGACAAGGTATGGCACAGTCTCAACCTGTGTCCACGAGAGGAACTGACTGACGCTTAATCCCAGGAAATCTGCAAGTTGCTGTGTTTTCTGCGGCCGAGTGAAGAGTTCTTCTAAAACTCGAATACCAATGCTGCGCCAAAATGGCTTAAAAAGATCCCTTGGCGTGCATTTGAGGATTTTGGTCAAAGAACAGAGCTGCATCAAGTCAGCCATCGGTCGCTTTTGATCTAACAGGATGTTTACTTACTTCGTTAAAAGCAACTCCACATATCATGGGCTCGGGGTGACCTAGGTATTCGACTAGTTCAAGCAAAACCATGTTCAGCTCCTCATCAACACATGTGCTGATTTGATGTGAGCTGATAAACCGAAAGACAGATACAATGGTTCGACATACCGAGCTATTTGGCCAAACGCCAAGATGAGAGTTTCTTGCCGGCTTAGCTCACGTTCCCGAGATAAAATCTTGAGGTATCCTAGAACATAGCTCCGATTCTTGCCAGTCGTAGGCACGTCTTTGCGCAAAAACATCGGAAGCGCATATCTGAAAATAGTCAGCTCATGCCAACCGGAGAAACAACTGGAGAACCTTACCCAGCAGCAATTCGTAGTTCCCTGAAGGAGCTTCTCAAAGATTTCAGACACCACATAGCAAGTGGAGACTGTTTATTTTCGAGATCGAGGGTGTCGGAATCCCGAAGGTGGCATACTAGGTTGCGAATCGCCATTGCAGCGAGGACCCGGCATTCCTTTGAGCGTTGTTCCTCAAGAACCTCAACCATCTTCGAAATCGTCTCCACAGCAGCTTTCCAGGTCTCTCCAAACCGTTCTTCGTCCCAATAACTGGAATTCCTATGCTCGTCGGGCTCTCCATCACAGATCGAGCAACACATCGCAGAAAGCTCACCATTGCTCAAGACAGAGGCAGTCAAAGTTCCGACTGCAGCACAGGGAAGGCGGGCAAAGTTTCGCATTGCGTCAGACTTTGCCTCATGTGAAAGGTTGGCGAAGTTGTTCCTGATATCTTTGTCAGCACTAAATCATCGCTCGGACGCATGGGTTAGACTTACGCTACTTCTCTTTGAATTTCTTCTTTTTCAGGTAGAACGTTATTTCGAAAGTACCCTGGGGCCTTAGCTGCAAGTCTGTTGTAATACGGTCCAGTCAATGATGGCCCCATGCTTTGGTCGATACGTTGACGTTTACGCGGCCGCTCATTGTCAGGGAACTCATTTTCGGGGCCATCGATAAGTAGTTCGGAGAAACCTTCAGCCAGTTGAGTGTCCTTAAAGGATTGTCCAACCTTAGCGGATTGAACAGGAGTCGTAACTTGAAAGTCGGTCGCTTCATCACATCCAGTTTTGTCCTCAGCACAGACAAGTATTGCAAGCTGTAAAGAGGTCAGTATCAAGCCTAAACTTATACGAAAGAAGAGCTTACCTGCAGATCTTTACCAAAGAGCTCCAGCTGTGTTTTATCTAGTGCTATACTCTGTAGCGCAGGTATAAGCTCGTCTTCGTAAAGACGGTTAAATAAAGGCATACAGTTGGCACTGGCATGGTCTCCGGTTGCAGCCTGCCGATTCAGCCATGAAACACGAAGTAGAACGTTGCTAAGTTCGTGCTGGGCAGGGAAAGATGGCAGCACTCGACAGAACAAATCGAGCAGGGTGACGATGCTGTCGACGGTCAAGCTGAGAGCGCGCGTAGTGAAGCTTTGGGACTCGGTGTCTATAGCAATCTCTACCAAGTGCTTCAGAACATACAGAAACGGAAGGCTCAAGTCTTGGCACTGGCTCCGTGATGATGTGCTGAAAAGCATGAGTCGCAAGGCATATTGCAATAGACGACTATATCGATCTGCAGCCCAATCGGACATCGAAATTTGCATGACGCTGGCCATGCAGGTAGTGCCTACAACAGCATGTTGGCTGCAGATTGCGCCCAAAAGAGCCAAGGCAATTTCGGTACTTTGATCGGGTTTAGTGATCTCTGCCTGGCAGTTGTCTGGGAGGACAACCAGCTGCTGACTATCGGGTAGTAGCTGCCTGATACTGCTTAAAGGCGGCAACAAGAGACTCTTTAGTGCAGAAGCCGACTGAAATGGATTCTTTGTGAGATAGTCTAGGTCAGTGAGGATAGCTACGATACTAGTTAGCGTCCATTACTGAAAGAACAGTTCCTGAAACCTACAATCTATGCATGCCTGGTATATTTCAATCAGAGCATTAGCGTTCTGCCAAGTTCGTCGTCCGGTAGAAAGCAACCGGATAAACACTGCAAACAACTCGGTGATGTCGGTATAGATGGGATGCAGCAGAGGGCGAGCTAAAAGGGAAAACAGCTTCGGGAGAAGCCAAGCCACAAGAGGAGGCTTAGAGTCGCCCTCGGCCTCTTCTGTATTTTGGTAGAAGAGGAGGCGAGGGTTGCGCTCAACGGTGATTCGGATGACGGAAAGACTATCTCTGGCCTGTGGTAACAGCGCGTCCTGACCAAACAAGTTTTCCTTGAGAAGAGCATTGAAACCAGCCTCGACGACAACAGACAGAAGCTGCAGGTTGAGCATGACATTCGGCTCTTCCACGGACGGGTCCGTCAAAAACTCCTGCAGCAGCTGACCGAAAAGCGCTGCATTCTGGGGTTCTTGCTGGTCATTGGTCTTTGAAGCGTCGATGATTTGGGCGGTAATGGTAGAACGTGGAGGGTCGTTACGCACCGCGGCGCCCGCAGGTCCACGTCGGGTGGAGTCTCCGGCTTTGCGCGCCATTGTCGATGCCTTAAGTGGGACGGTCGGCCATGGTCGGAGGGATGGTCGGTGTGGAGATGCGCAGGATTGGAAAAGACGCTGTCAAGACGCGCAAGGAAAACACGCCATCACGTGGAGATAGCGATCCGGGTCGCTTATGTGAGGGTCCATGATCGACAACCGGCGCCGCCCGCATCTCCACCAGCTTTCTTCCCGTTCTGCCGTCCCGCCAACCGCACCCAACGGCGCTGACCTCACCTCCTAAACCACCCATGTCCTTCCAGTCGCAGAACAACTTCGCCACTAAGTACCGCATAGTGCTTTAGACGCATCTATTTCTGCTCTTTGGCCCTCATTTCACCGCGACTATAGATAGTAAACGGATGCTTCTCCCCAACACCTGCGGCGGCGGCGGCCCCCCTTCGCTACGAGACATGATTGCAAGATCCTGCCATTGAGCAACGAAGAGTGGTTGGACACTGGTATGGCTTAGAGGAAAGTGGACATGGGAGAGGAGCACTATATGGGCATGCGTACACTTATAAACGAAATGCACGTCTGCTCATCAATAGGAGATGGGAGATGGATGTTGAAAAGCAACGCGGGAATAATTTATAAGGCTCAGGGAAGTCCTCGGAGGTGCAGACGGCACTTCATATTGGATAGGATTTCGGCGCGCACCTGGCATCAATCAATTCGTTCAGAAGTATACGATTCCACGGCTACACGATTCCATCAAGCTTGTGGCAGTCAATCACACTCATCAATACCTATCAGATACAAGAATGTGGTCGCCGGAATAGGTCCGACTCGGATGCGGAAATGCATTGCGGCAGGGTCAATTGAGGATCCTTTTTGTTTCTATCATCTGCTTCCTCTGCGGTTCCCTGAGGACTCCACTTCAGGCCCTTTTAAAAGCACCAGAAATAGCAGCCGAAATGTATAGACGGCGTAGAGCTGAGGCGCGCATGACGCATAGCTGGCTCTACAGTCACATAGAGGTCCGTCTCGCGTACACGTAGGATGCTTGCGGGAAGTTTAGCGAGGATCTGCGAGATGGCGGCGAGGTGTGCGTGACGCGTCCCCGTTCAGGGAGCGGTTCGTTCGTATGGTGCGAAGTGCAAAATCGGTGGGCGGCGTGCCAGCGCAACAAAATGAAACGAAACGCTTGAGGTCGGCAGCGGCGGCGGACGGTGGTAATTAGGTCTTTTGACTGACGACATGTTGGCAGGCCGTGCATCCCGGCAGGGACCAGGCGGCAAAAGAGAGTGGAAGCTGCACCGCCTCCTCCTGGCAGCCGTTTGTGACCTTCCCGTTAGCTACCGTAGACTAGACTTTACACTACTATCCTTCTCTTCCAGGGCGCACAGCAGCCAGCCATCCTCAGCCATCCCCAATCACAACGGCCGGCCTAATCGACGACCCAGCTTCCCCTGTCCTGGCCCGTCCCCGCAACGCGCAAATCACCACAGATCAAATCAGGGTCCATCGCTCCGAGCAAAGCAGCAGTCGCCAGTCCACCCACACACACCTGCCGCCGTCACCTTAGTTGACCCCCCGCCCATCTCACACCACCCGCGCCGTCGCCGCCCGCCCCGACGCCCTACGAATAATAACTCTTGCTTCTGCCGCACGACCGCGTCCCGCGAAACGCCCTCCCGCACCTCCAACCGCGCCACACCCACACACAACCCGCGTCCACCATGCCCTCCAAAACCCCCACATTCGCTCCGCTTGAGTTCAAGCCCATCGACTTCTCCCTGACCGCCGGAACCGACATTCCCGCTCCGCCCGAGTCGCCGCCCGCCACCCCAGGTCGCCCGCCCACCGAAGGCCGCGGCCCTCTCTCCTCGCATCCCACGTCGCCCCAGGAAACGCCGCCGCTCAATGTCCCTGGCGGCTTCCCCACCTCCGCTACGCCCTCGCCGGCCCCCATCGTCTCGAATCCCATAGAAGAGACGTTGATGAAAAAGGTCCGCACCGACGGCGCCAACTCGACCGCGACCACCGTCACCGCCAACTCTACCACTACTAACGGTGACACAACAACCACAACCACCACACCTGCAGGGGCTACTGCAGCTGCGGCCCCAACTTCCGCCCCC
>NW_022983610.1:0-36285 GCF_010093885.1 Aplosporella prunicola CBS 121167 | reverse complement strand
TTTTTTTTTTTTTTTTTTCTTCTTTCTTTACCTACCTGCCTTTGAGTCGTTGTCGTTGCTACGTGTACCTAGGTGCCTGTGTAGTGTAGTGTAGTTTCGCTCTTCCATACCTATCGTGTTGTACACCACACAGCACCTCACGACCAACGACGCGCAACGAGCAAGACCTCGCAACCTGAGAACGAAACCCGAGCCCGCCCGACCAATGCCAGCACCAGTGCCCACACCCACTCGCACTCCCTCCGACCCGACCCGCTACTCGCTGACAATTAGAAGCCTGAGACTCACGACGCAGCAGTCGGCCGAGAAAACAATCGTCGGCGCCACGGCGCATTAGGTAGCAGGCACTAAGCAGCTCCCCCACCTCGAGGCGCGCGGATCGTTGTTCCTGCTAGTGTGCCTGGCAGGGAAGTGCTTGCTGGCTCTCTCTCTCTGTCTCCAGTCTCCATTGTATGGATTCGCCCCTAGGTACACCTTGCGCCCTCTTTTTTTTTTTTTTTTCCCCGCTCGAGCAGTCGCGCTCGCTCACTCACCGCTTGTCGTCAGACCACTTTTGCCCGTGCCTGCGCGTGCCTGTGGCGGAGGGCCGGGTGAGGCGTGCGTTGCGCTGCAAGCCGCTGCGCGTGGCTTCCCGCATGTTGGCAAGCTGCCGGTGCCTGCGGCGCTCGCCGCTACCGGCTTGTCGACTTGTGGGTGAATGGGTGAGTGGGTTTGGTCTTTTGTTTTGCTTGTTTTGCTTGCTTGCGTTCTCTGCGCTTTGCTGCTGCTGCTGCAGGACTGGTGTTTTTTCTTTCTTTCTTTCTTTCTTTTTTTCTTTCTTCCACAACACCAACGCCGACCTACTTACACCACCGCGCATATATCTGCCGGTACGCACGATGCAATGCACACACTTCTACAATACACATCCGCATCGACATCCATTCCCTACTACGCACTGTACACACTCGCGCTGCGCGCACTCGTTCCGAGCCCCTCCCACTCCATCCATCTCTCCCTCCCCAATTCCCAACCCACCAGCTCAACCAGCGTACCGCGTCCCTCCAGCCTCCAGCTCCAACCTCCAGTCTCCAACCTCCAGTCTGCAGCCACCGCCGCCGCCGCCCGCGGCCAAACCTCCCTGCCCTTCTGTCATACTCAGCCTTCCCTGCCCTCCCCAGCCCAGGTCTTCCCTGCCCGCCCACGCATTACGCACTTCCCTCCCTCCTCCCGCCACTGCCGATGCCGATGCCGATGCCGATCACGATCACCCACCGCGCGTCATAGCCATCGCGGTCACGAGTCAAGTCGAGTCAAGCCAAGCCAAGCCAAGTCAAGTCCACTCGTCGTCGTGTCGTCGGCATCGGCGGCGAAGTCAGAGTCGGAAATGCTGCTGCCCGCTGCTACCGTAACCGGGCGCTACCGCTGCATCACTTCCCTCGCCTACTCTAGCGCAATCCTACCTACCGCACATTACCGTGTGTGTGTGTGTGTGGCGCCCAATTGGGCGTGGCGGCGGACCTGCCTCCGCTGGCTGCTGCGGGCGTCACGCGTCGTCCCGCGGCGAGCGTGCGTGTGCTGCAGAGCCGTGCTTGCGTGCCTGTCCACGCTGAGTCAAGGCTTGGTGCTGTGTACCCCTACCTACTGTACGCGAGGCTGTTGCTACGTAGGTTACTACGCGGGTATAGTAGGTATGTGGTAGGTGGGTGGGTGCAATACGCATCAGTGTGGTGGTGGTGTTGTTTACCTACCTGTTTGTCTACCTAGGTACTGAGGCAGCTACCTACCTAGTAAGCTGCCTATACATTGCGAAGACCGCTCGAGCCCTTTGCTACGTATAGTATAGCTACTGGTACACCACCACACACAAATACACACACGCATGCATCCCACATATATATAATAATCACTGCCTACCTACCCATCACCACCCTTATAATCAAGCAACCACGCCAAGTACCTAAACCCCATCCACCTACCCTATCTACCTATCCCGTCTACGACCCTAACGCCTCCCCTCCCTAACCCAACCCAGCAGCACGGCACAGCACGGCACAGCACGCGCCTGCCGCCCGCATATCCACGCGCCTTGCGCCCACCCATATATACGCGCACGCACATGCACACTTAACTAGGCACATAGGCACATAGGCACATACATACACAAGCGGGCGCGCGGCTACGCGCAGCGCATCGCAACGCAGCGCAGCATGCACGCACTTACACGCACCTATACACACCCACCTACGTCCCACGCCGTCGCCTACGCCTACGCCTACGCCTACGCTTACGTCGTCGCCTACGTCGTTGCGGGCGCATGCAGGCGCTGTGTAACCTGCGGCTGGCGCGCTCGTGTCGAGGCTGCGCATGCAGCATGCCGTGTAGCGCGAAGCGCGTGCGCGCGGGCGCGCGGGCGGAAGCTGGCGGGGTGGTGCTTGCTTGTGGCTTACCTATATTTGCGTATGTATGTGTATGTACGTATGGCGGCGGGATCGGGTGCCGGGGTCGGGACTGGGGTTGGGGTTGATGTTGATGTTGATGTTGATGTTGATGGTGATGTTGGGGATGGCGTTGGGGTCGGCAAGGGCAGGGGCAGGGACAAGGATAGGGGCAGGGACGGGGACGGGGACGGGGTCAGGGATAGAGGCAGGGGGCGCGCGAGTGCGCTGCCCGTGTGGATGGTCGATTGGAGGGAGGTGGTGCGGCTGAATGCGCGTGTGGTGCGGTGTGGTGCGGTGAGGTGAGAAGGTGAGAAGGTGATGGACGGGGCGGATGGGATGGATGGATGGATGGATGGACATGACTGGATGTGCGGATGGATGGATGATCCGAGCTATGTACGGAGTACGTACATAGCACGAAGACGAGCCGAGGAGATGTGAGAGACGAGATGAGATGAGAGGGACGGGGCGGACGGCGCGCCCCGAAGTGATGAGCTGAGCGGAGCTGAGTTGAGCTAAGCAGGACTGAGCTGGGATGAGCCGGCCAGGCGGCGCGAAAGCGTGCGTGAATGCGTGAATGCGTGCGTGAATGCGTGTGTGAGGGAATGAGCAAAGTGATGAGGAGGTGATCCGTAACAGAGAGCTAAGAGAAGACGCGCGCCACGATGCTTTTTCTCAGAACAGAAAACGCGGTGACGGTGACGGTGTCGGAGACAAGTGATGTGATGGGGACGGAGACGGAGAGAGAGGGGGGGGAAGCGTTGCTTTTGCAGCGGCGCTCGATTCGCGCGCGTGTGCTTGCGCGTGGGCTGGATCATGCTTGTTTGCTTGCTTGCTTGCTTGCGTGCTGGGTTTTATTGAGTGCCGAGGGCTGGGTCCGGGGAAGTGGGAAGGCGTGTGCGAGTGCGTGCCGGATGTACATACATATGTACATGTGTATGGGTGTAGGGATGTAAGGGTATGTGAGTGCGCGCGGGGCTATCATGCTATGCCATGCCATGCCATGCGCTGCGCGATATGCTACGACGCGGTGTGATGACGAGGGCGGGGCTGCAGGTGGGAAGATTGGTGGCTTGCGGGCATGGGAAAGAGAGTGGGATGCGTGGGATGGAATGAGAGGGAAACGAGCGAAGAAAGGGCGGGCATGCCCTGCTGGCTTGATTGGGCGGGTATGCATGTCTGCTTGATTGGGTTTATGGGCATGCGGTCAGATCGCGTCAGATCAGATCTCGTTGGCTCATGGGCGTTGAGCGGCATTTCGACTTGAATATGCTAGATGCAAACGGACAAGTGAATGACAGTCTGCTCTCCGCCCTGGTAATGCTCTCGTCTCATCTCGTGCTTCGTGACATCCGATGCTCCAAATTAACAACTTACTTACTCCGTTCAACAACGCTCCGCATCATTTCTCTCTTCCTCTTTACAAATTCCCTCTCCTTCACAGTTCCCAGCTCTTCTCGTTCAGGCCCAGCCACTCCCTCCAAGAACCCTGCCTCTTCTTCTTCTCACCCGGCAGCACACAGTCGCGCACCTCTTGCCTCGTGACGTTTCTCCATTCCTCAGCGGGAATCCAGCCAATGTACGCGCGATCGCCAAAGCCGCCAATCCAGTAAACCTCACGGACCACGAATCTGACCCAGTGGCTCTGGTGGATAGGGTTTCCAGGGTACCAGGCCACGGAATCGGGGTGGTACTTTGCGAAACAGGCGGGTATGGCATGGGCGACGAGGTCCTCGGGCTCCAGGCGCTCAAAGTAGCCCTGCAGGGAGAAGCGCGGCAGCGAAGCGGGCGAACGCGGCGCCGATCCAGGGGGCAGCTCCCACGCCAGCGACAGCGAGACGTTGCTGCCGGCGGCGGCGTTCTTGAACGACGTCGCAATGTCGATGGCCAGCAGCGTGGGGTTGCCCGTCGCGTGCTCGCAGTCGGCGACGTAGTCGACAAGGCCGATAGGCGTGCCGGCCACAGATGCGGGGCGGCGCTCCTGCGGCGACGGCGCCTCCTCGTCCGCGTCCGTCGCGGTGCTGCTGCTGCCCTCGGGGAATATAGTTGCCAACGTGCCCAGCCCGCTCAGGTGCAGGATGCGCCGGGCCATGACGGCCGACTCGTGGACTGTCGGGATGCGGTACATCGGCGAGACATGGTCGGCAGGGTTGCTGAAGATGTGCTGCGGGGAGGGAACCAGCGACGCCGCAGCGAAGCTTCCGAGGAGAGAGGCGGTCAAAGACTTCGACAGACGCATCGCTGGAAATTAGTAGTATCTAGTGCGATAAGAATGTGCTGACAGGTGTGTCGATGGTGGTTGATCAACTATTGACGTTTTTGCGAAGCCGGAGAGCAGAGAGCGCTCTACCCGCAAGGTTGTGGTGATAGCGGCGTTAAGCGATAAGCACCTGATGTTGCCCGTGCTGCCAGCGCAAAGCATCCAAACACCAGCGTCTGGTAATACACCGGACGATATATGGGCGGCTTGCGAGCAGCCAGACATTTCTTCGAGCTACGATGGCTCCAGCCAACGCCCAAGTGCGGTTGGAGCAATCAGCACCTGACAATGGTGCTGACAGCAATTGCCTCATAGGGAAAGGCGCCGGGGATCAACCGACAAGCGAGGCTCAACTCATCCACAGCGCCAATTTCGACGGCCGCCGCAACGACGACTTCTCACCACCGACGACACCGCAAGGCCCCATCTGTGAGTTCCCATCCCCGCCGCATCGCCAGATTCACACCCGTCCCGCCGCAAGTACGCCGGATCGCTCGCGGCCCTCGTTTCTGGCCCATCCCTTGAAGATCCGACCGCTGACGTTGGCCGTGTCGCCACTCGCAGAAACCAACCAAGTCGTCAACACCCATCTACCGCCAACATGGGTAAGGTTCACGGATCTCTCGCGCGTGCCGGAAAGGTCAAGTCTCAGACCCCCAAGGTACGAAAACCCCGATTTCCTAGATGATGCGGAGGATGCGCGAGGATAGGGAGAGAGAGAGGGGCGGAAGCCCGATGCTTGCCCCGGCGCTCCGAGCGTCGCAACGAACGCGGATGCTGATGGTTTGCCACAGGTCGAGCCCCAGGAGAAGAAGAAGGTCCCCAAGGGCCGCGCGAAGAAGAGAATAACTTACACTCGCCGTTTCGTCAACGTCACCATGACCGGTGGCAAGAGGAAGGTAAGGGAGCACGACGCAACGCTCGCTCGACAGGAACACAGGCTCACACCCGTCGCAGATGAACCCCAACCCTACTTCGTAGACAACCACCATGAGTTAGGGATTAGGGCAGCGCTTCTGGGATAACGAATTCTGTCTCGGTTGGACTCAAAGTCTTTGGGAGGCGCATCGGGGGGCGGATCAACCAATTCACGATCTCTCGAAACAAATCAAGTTGTTTTTCTTCGGCCCAAACAAAAAACTGAACTAGGACCGGGAAGAAAAAAAGAGAAATGGGATACCACGACAAGACAAGCTCCTCTGCGAGAACGGGACTTGATGTGTGATGACTCATTCCTGTTCGAGGAGTTAGTTGGCTTGAGCCGACCCCGGATTCTGCCTTTTCTTTTGCTGGGAGGAGGGATGCACATGGGCGGGAGGGCGCAATGCTTTTGTTGCTTTGCTTGTTCTCTGCTTCTGGCTTCCTTGCGCTGTCTCATAGCCATGACGAGAAATAAATCGCTTGTCGTGCTGCTGAAATGCTGAGATCTCCAACCCAACCACCAAGCATCGCTCGAACAGTGACTGCCACTAACCGTGGTCTCCATACCTAACATAGCAGCCATTCACAAGCCACTCGTACGAATACTAGGAGTAGGTATTCTCAAAACTCTCCTCGCCACCCGGTTCTTTGTCATTCATTTCTCTTCCGCTAGGCAACAGCCGCTGACGGACCCACACCAACCACTTCCGCTCATCGTCCGCTTCCCTTCCTACATCATTTACTGTCCGCACTGCACTGCACTGCCCCCCAGCAACGCCGCCACATGCACAACAACAACGCCACAGCCACAAGTCCGTTCACCCACACGCGCATCCAGGGTGCGGTGCACCTCCAGGAACATCCAATTTCCAGAATGTCGCCCACGCAGCACGAACAGGCCCTGCCCCCAAACACATCTATACCACAGCCAACCGTACTCCGCTCGGAGGGGAGATAGGTATCATTATCCATATCCCCATCCATGTGAGTGGTGATACTTAGAAACGAAAGCGTGCCAAGCCGCTCCGAATCCAAACATCGTTCCGCTGATAGGAGCGTGTAGGCAAGCATGATTGTAGTGTCTCCAAACCACTCCATACGTACAGCTCACTCTTACTCCGTCGGTGGAATCAAAAACTGCACTCTTGATTGAATGGGTTGCTCACGGGGGCAAGGTAAGTTACAACAACAATACCCGTCCCTCCAACCCATGGACCTACTACAATCGCACACCAAGTCCGCGCCACCGCGCTACATCAGCGCCATTCACTCACTCATTCCCACCACTCTTCTTACTCTTATTCTTTGCCTCCTTCCAGTCCAGCACAAAAGCGAACGTGCCCTTAGCCCTTACCTTCCCAGGCACCACCCCGGAATCCTTTGTAGAGACCTTATTAGAGCCCTTCGCACTCTTCCCCAGCATCTCCGGCGGCACCGCTTGCGCGTCCTTGCCATACGTGTCGCGAAAACACTTCTTCGCCAGCCGCACAAAGCTGGTATTCTTTTCGGGGGTGGGCGGCTCGCCCTCGCCCTCGCCCTCCAAACGCGCATCACGGCAAGCCATCAAGCCGAGACTCACGACATTGGCCTCGAAGTCCTGGGGCGGGTACGGGCCGCGCAGAACCGTGTTGATGATGAAGCGCCCAGTCTCGCCAAACCCCTCCTGCAGCGTGCGCAGCAGGCGCAGCTGGAGCTCCTCGCGCAGCGGCGGCCACCACCCGCTCCAGAAGCCGCGCACCAGGGCGATGCGGGAGTCGTCGGTCATTAGTTCCTCGGCTTGCGGCTGCTCGACTAGTGTTAGGATTGCGGCGCGCGCGAAAGTGTCGAGCCGGCCGCGGTCGCAGAGCTGCTCGCTGAATCCTGTGAGGTGCGCGCGCAAGTCGTCGTTGTCGTCGTCGCCTTCTTGGATCGCGTTTTCGTTTTGGTGCACCCATTCGCCAAGATCGCTAAGTGCGGCGTCGTAGGCGGAGAGGTTGTCCCATTGCGCGAGGAATACTTTGAGCATTTGCTGCGCGATTGTGTTGTTGTAGGTGACTTCGCACATGGCTGCAGATTCGGCGATGGCGGGCCAGTGCGGGTCTTCGAGGTAGTCTTTGAACCGCTCTTCTCCCCGGAGCTTCTTCATCCAGCCGACCTTCAGTGCGTTGAATGCGAGGTAGGCTCCGTTGTCCACCGGGTTGAGGCCTGAGAAAGGTCGGTAGTCTTCATCAGTGTCTTTGATCCGAAAGGTTGAGTCTTTGTAGAGGTATGGATGGAGCACTACGGCCAAGCTGAGGCGGAGCTCTTCATCTTCAATTTCGTCGAGGCGTCCCATGACTTCCTTCAGTGTAGCCTTCTCCTCCTCACTCACGTCGGCGAGGTCGCAGCCATTGTCGTCTTTCGCCGGTGCCTTTCCTTTATTCGCCTTCTTCTTAGTCTTCTTCTTCTTTTTCTTTTTATCACCTGCAGCTGGTTGGCCTTGCTCAGTTGTAGTAGCAGCCCAATTAGTCAAGCTCTGGCGCTCGCTCTGATCCACGACGTCGTCATTGGGCGCAGGTTCCGTAGTGACACCGTCGTTATCAGTAGCTGGCGGGTCTTGCTGAGCTGTAGTAGAAGGTGGATCAGTCATGCTCTGGTGTTCGCTCTGATCCACAACGTCGTTCTCGGGCGCAGGTTCCGTAGTGACATTGTCACCGCCAGACGCATCGCCCCCCTCGGTAGACGCCCCAGGACCCGAGGAGTTCGCAAAACGTTTCTGTAGGCCTTGGATGGTTCTGTCCATCAAATCCTGCCACTCCTTCTCGTCCTGTCTCAGCCGCAAAATTACCTCGTCCAAAGCAACAGCTTCAGCGGTATAACCAGAAGCACGAAGAGCTTCTTGATGAGCCACAAACGTGGCGATGTCTTGCGTACGTTTTGCAGACAAGTCGTCCATGGCTTTCTTGATATTGCTGTACGACGAGGTCGGGTCGATGTCGCTCGGGTTGTGGGTGGTAAGTTCTTCGGTAGCGATTTTATGCGATGCGTTGCTAGCAACGTCATCTCTAATCGTAGAGCTATGTGCGGGAACATTCTCCGACTCCAGGCCGGTTTGAGCTGCTGCACCCGTGGTAGAAGGTTCTTCGGTAAGTGACTGAGAAACCTTGGCTTGCTTCGCCTTTTCGTCCTTCTCGTTTTTGCGCTTGTGCATGACGACCTTGGAGCCTCCACACGAAGAATCGCCCTTGCCAGGCGTACTCCTAGGAGTAGAACTGCCAATGGCAGAAGCGGCCTTGGCGGCATACGAGTACATCTTGAAACGTCGATGACAGGCGGCGCGGTCAAGCGCGGTAAGTTCAGTAAAGAAAGTAGAAAGAAGTAGAAAGTAAATACCAGCGAGGCGAAAGCGG
This sequence comes from Aplosporella prunicola CBS 121167, assembly GCF_010093885.1. NCBI lineage: Eukaryota > Fungi > Ascomycota > Dothideomycetes > Botryosphaeriales > Aplosporellaceae > Aplosporella > Aplosporella prunicola. Next base: position 27,316 of record NW_022983610.1, on the reverse strand, counting down.
ATTTATACTCTCTGTGATGTTAAACAAACAATATTGCGACAGTACTAATGCAAGAAGCAAAGTGAAGTGGCGGAGCGGTCTTTGTGTTAGCAGAAAGCCGCTGCTGCCAGAAAGCGTCAGTCAACAACATATCAAGCAGCTGCGTCTTGGGACGCTTTACCCCAATGCGCTCTAAGGTAAACAAACATATGTTAACGGCGCTTTGGACGTTTGGTTGGTAGTACTGCAGGGCAGGTACAGACAGATACAGACAGCGTGTGGGACGGTCCCGGAATGATTTGCCAGTCTTCTGGATATTTGTCTATCCCACGTGATGACACATCCGCTCAAGCTGTATGAACATGTTAATGTCTATGAACAAGGTCAAGCATTGCTGAGCAACGCAGGGCCCGAACGAGTAGAAGCCACGCACGGCACACCGAAGAAGTCAAAGTTTGTATTGTCTCGTTACTCAGTTTACCTTACCTTTCAAGGAGCCTGCAAGTATTCAAGAGCCAGTGAAGGGTAAAGTGTGTTATGAACACCACTCCCACCCAAAGAAAAAGCCCTTGTTTGCACCAAAGTCCACCAGCCATCATTTCTCGTCGATCCGTCTTGGTGGCCTTCCTCGGTAATTGCTGGGTAATGAAAGCCATGATGGGAAGGAACGACTAAGAGCTTGTGAAACAGGGAATTGTGTGTCGTGGACACAACCAAAAGACCCCAGTAAAAGCCCTCGATAATATCAAAGTGTCAGTAGTCATCGTTTCCAATCAGAGTCTGCAAGTCGTTATCTTTCGTCAAGTCTGCCCATCGTCAAGTCTGCCCATTGTCATCTTGCCATCCAGCCGGTTTTTTTTATCGGGTTTTCTTTATCATCTTTTTTTTTTTTTTTCTTTTCTTAGTTCTTTCTTCCCAAACCATGACAGACCAAAAGTTTGTGGCGGAAGACAACGTGTCTTGCAATCCAAACCCTCTGGGAAGAAGCTTCCTTCCAGAATTATGTCGATCGTCGTCTGTCGGTCTATCAGGCCTTCATACCTTGTCAAGTCTTCAACTCCATGTCCCTCAAGGCTTTTCTTCACCAAGACGTTCCGTCAAGTGTTCCAAGCAATAAGGTTTACCATTGTCGATGTAAGCGACGGCGCATCTCATGCACGCAGCCCTGAGGCACCAGATGGGGCCACGACAGGTGGCGCCACACTTCTGGCAGATGACGAAGTTGCAGAAGGTACAGATATAACCACGCTCTCTGCAGCAGTCTTGGATGGCGGTGTTTCTGAAGTCATTACCACAGAAAACTCCCGGCGCGACCAGAGTGCGCTTCATGACATCGGGGATTTTCGGGTCGATGCGAGTATTGAAGGAGAAGTGTTGAAGAACGTCATCGTGACCGAACGTAGGGCGCTCACCATTCGAGGTGGGTGGCATCGGGGAATGATGAGTATTTGTGGAACCGCTCTGCGAGTTAGACCCACCTTGCGAGTTGGAACCTCCCTGCGAGTTGGAACCTTTCTGCGAGTTGGAACCACCCTTCGAGTTGGACGCCATCGATGGATGAGGAGTAACCGGGTCTTGGGGACGGAACGCGGGATGTAGGTGGAGCTGAGGACCCGCAGCCCTTATGCGGGCCTGTTAAAAACATTGTCAGTGAAACCCATCCTAGAAGCGATGCTGATTGGCATAGACTTACCACTTCGTCCACATTGACCTTGTAATCACGTTGAGCGACTCTGGCAGCCTACAAGTAAAAGGTGTGTCAGTGATGTTAAAAAAGACATGGGAAGCGGAAGAGATAGACTTACAAGTTCTCCAGCTTCGGCACGGGGGTCCTCAGAGAGACCCGCCGCTTTACGAAGAGCGGCACGCCAGTCCTGCGGCTCTACACCGAACTCGCGTTGGGCATTGTCGACCTCGCGCCTTTGTTCTTCGGTGCGACCGGCTTGAAGTTGAGCGAAATGATGTTCGGCTCTGTCCAGCCTTGCCATAATCTCTTCGACTTCGGCGACAACCTGAATCCTCTGTAAAGTTAGCAGTCGGTATGGTGAGCACATTGTTGTACTGGGATGAACAATACTTACGAATCTCTGCATCTGTTCATCGTCGCGTTTCTCCTCCGTCTTGTTCCTGGCCTTCTTAGGTTCACGACTGGCCTCTTCAGGCTCACGTCTGGCCTCCTCAGGCTCATGCCGGACCTCCTCAGGTTCGCTTCTGGCCTCCTCAGGGTGGTGTATAGCCTCCACAGCTTCATTTTGCTTAGTCGGCTCGTCCTGGATGCCGTCCTTGACGACATCAGTTTCCTCGGTTATGCCAGCCACCTTGGTATCTTCCAGCTGAGGTTCGTTGTTGTCATTGGCGTAAGGCTTGATATTGTCTTTGGAACCTTTGGAGCCGGTGCGCCGTCTTGTGAAAGCCTTGCTGAAGCTCTGGATATCTCTCTTCACGGACAATCTGCGTGAGAGGCGGCCTTGTAGAGTCGGGTCTGCTTCAAGGGAAGACTTGGGCTTTTCGGTAGTCTTCAACGGTGCTTCTTGTTTAGGCGTCTGGACACTGCCAGCATAAACCTCTTCATCAAGGGATTTCGGACGCAAGGAGGGATTGCGTTTAAGTTTGTTAGGCTTGGATTCTACCTTGGCCGGCGACGAGTCGCCCATGCCATTCTTGGAAGTTAGAAGGTTCTTGGAGCGTAGTGAAAGACTGCGTCTTAAGGCTGACCGTACCTTGTCCTTCGGAGTTCCTTCGCCGGGTTTGGCGAGGGTCAGGACCTCCTCGGCACCCATCGAGTACCTGCGGCGAACCGGCTTCTCTGTCTTGAAGACATCGTCCTCGATGAACGGTTGTGAGAAAGAGACACTTGTCAGTGGGCTTGAGCTTGGAGTCAGGCCAGGGCGCCGGACAGGAGTGTTGAGGGTGGCTCCCTTGGGGATCTGCTGAGCCATGCCTTTGAGGGGAGGAAACAGAGTGAGCGAAGGGCCCGGCGGAGTGTGTTGTTGGGCGTTATTGGAAGTAGATGGAGAGACGGCCGCCTGCATGTAAGAGCTGCTGATCGAAATGCTCTCGTTGCGCGCGCGCAGGCTCTGGATGCGCGAAGGCGTCGAGTCTTCACCTGCCATGAGGTTGGCGCGAGGCCCCATGACGGTGACCGGCGAGCTCGCCTTCTGAACGTTGAGCGGCTTTGGCATCATGTCAGCTTCGACATCATCACTGTAGTGTGAGGAAGCAGCAATGCTTGGCGCCTCACCAGGCGCGACGCTCGGGCAGGACGTCACGTCTGGCTGCTTGACAGCCTCACTTGGCTCCTTTATGGCGGAAGCCTTGCCACTGACCTTGCTGGCCTTGGGTTTCAGCTCCCAAGGCTGTCGGTACGTCTCACCCCGGGGTGAGTGCCCCGGGGTGTCCTTCTCGGGCATCGTGTTGTTGTTGTTCATGTTGGTGTCAGAAGTTGGGGTGTTTCTGACTGGTGGGAGGGTGTAATGGATATAAGTACCTCACTTAGAGCACGGACTCGAGGGTCAGTCACCGTTTGAGTGCTTATTATGGGAAGGTGCTTAACCTAACAGTGTTAAGGTGAGTGACTGAATGTTAAAGTGAAGTCACTTTATGTTTGGCTCTCACGTCGTCTTCCAATTCGAGTACAGGCAGACTGTTTTGTCTTCGGCTTACATATTCTCATACTTCACTATAAGGCTCTTATCGCCTGTAGTATACTCAATCCTTCTTATGGGAGTATGGAATGCTTTATGGCAATGTAATTAGGCTGGTTAGTGGTAACCTCTATACAAAGGGTCTGGAAAGCATGATGCAGGTATTGAATATGAACTTAATAAGACACTTGCGACTCTATGCAGGACTGCATCTCGCATTATATAAGGACCATCAGCTCAGTAATAGAGACTTGTTACGTAGTTATGTGAAGACGTTTAAGAGATCGAATAGTAGAATCCTCTTTCCGCCTACAAAGTTCCCTACATCTGTAGTAGACTCATCATGCAGCTTGATATGAGTGCACCCTTCCCCATACGAAGAAGATGTTTCCAGACGTGCAAGAGTATCGCAAAGAAGTTGTGAAGTCTATCCCTACATATATATCCGCCTACAGAGTTATTTATTGTAGACTTTTGACATCACCTTGCCACCAGAAAGCAGACCTTACACACGCCGCGAGCAGTAAAAGCTTTGCAAACTACTCGGAATGGTGCAAGTTGATTTCTGTTTGCCGAATATCCGCACTTATTCGAGTGCTCTACTCGTACTGCCACACCCGTAAGCCGGACTTACCAACGCGGTCAGTGTGCCAGGTACGTTTCCCGGTCGTAGTGATCATTATGGTCTCTTAGGATGCCAAGTCCGACGTAAAATGCGGTGCATAATGCGTGACGACTATTACAAGGGCAGGCGGAGCTCGCTACAACCGCAAAGGAAGAACAAAGGAGCACATGGCAAGATTGAGTACAGCGGCATATCAGCAGGCACCAACGCGCCCACTCACTCTTCCACCTCATCAACGACGCCATCGACAACCCTTTGTCTACCACAGCCTTATCCACTCAAGTCTTTGTCCTCTACCCGCCTTACCTCAACCGCCACCACCACATGTCCGCCCAGCGGCCTTTCACCGGGGCGTCGCGGGCTTCGGACATGCGCGTGGGACCGGCGCTGCCTCGGTGTCAGTCTGCGTCCACAATGGCAATGTTATCTCGGCCTATGTCAGCGGGGTATTTCTGTCTGCGGTGAGGTAGTGGTGAAAGATAGAGTGTGTCTAAGCTCATTCAACACGCTTCCCCCGTTATGCTTTTTTCTTATCTCCAGCTCAAGGTGTTTAATGCGGCCTTTCATATTGACAAGGAAATTGGAGTGGCAGACTTGGCTGCGATGGGAAGTCCCAGGAGGTCTAGGTTTCCTAAAATTGGTCAAAAGAATCTATGAAGAAAGAAAAAGCAGCTATTTTTAAAATCCGTTTGCTGGGGTGGTGGAGGTGGGGACGCGTGGCGCCGCTGCATTTGATCCACTGGTGTGGTACAAAGAGAGTGTCGACAAAGAACAATAAGAGAGGCTCTCTGGCAAGAACAATTGCGTGACAGATCTAGACTGGCGACTTACGTTTCTTTGTCTTTAATGGATATATATTTACCAGTAACCCGTCGAACCTGCTAGCCGGCAGATCAAATTCCCATCATCAAAACATATTATCTCAAACCTGATTACTCAGTTTAACTTTCCACTCGTTTACCACCCAAACAAACCAACACAACCACTCAAAATGGCCTCCAAGAACGTCTACAGCTCCACTGAGCCCGTCAACCAGGGACGCACTTATAGGCTTCCTGCCACCTTCAGCAGCAAGGACTGCACTGTCATGTAAATTACGAAGTTGGTTGGACAAGGATGGGAGTGGTTTATACTCTTGAATAGAACCAATGAGATATTCCGCTCTCCTCGTATGAAGTAACAAATATGTAATTTGACGTCAAAAAGAGTGCTCCATAGTTCTTCATAGGTTCACTTGGCAGGTTCTGCTAAAATGGCGTGACAATGAAAAAGGCTGCTGCCTTTACTCACAAAACAAAAATATCATCGTCTATCAAGCGGTAGCAGTAGTAATAGCTCTCTGGGCGCCCTCGCGGCAAAAGAGACCAGGTAAGTAGGGCCATCACGCACCAGCAAAACGCCGCATGTATCCTACCGGCAAAGGGCAGCGTCTATCATTTTCGGCCGTTACCCGCCCACGCATCCGTCCGTCAACGTCCGTCCGTATGTCCGTTACGCGGCTCGCATTTGCTCAGCCCACCAGATAATCATAGCTCTTTAAATCCGTATCTTGCGGCCCCGCGCCATTATGCCTCCGGCTTGGCGTACGTCTGAGTCCACTCGCGTGCCGTGGCGATGGCCGCGTTCTGGTCCTCCTTCCAGCGCTGCGCGACGTCGTTGGCAAGCGGGTCGTCGGGGTTGGGGGCGCCGAGAAGAGCCTGAATGGAGAGAAGGATGGTGCGGATTTGCAGGGCAGGCGACCAGTTGCCTGGGTTGCGGCGGATTTGTCAGCGCGGTGTATTGGCGGGGTGGTGGCAGCGGAGTAAGGCTAGACACTCACTCTTCAGGACGTCCAGACAGATACGGCCCAGCTTGTCGATGTTGGGGTGGTAGATTTTGGTCAGGAAGCGCACCTTGGGCGGCGTCATGGGGTAGTCGTCCGGCAGGAAGAGCTCGAGCTTAAAAACACCGCCTAGGGCAGGTTAGCCGGGCGGATCGAGTGGCTGCAGAAGGGTCGGGGGATGTGCACCTTCGTAGGGCGACTGCGAGGGACCGTGGACGGTGACGTCGAAGTATCTCAGGTTGTCCTCATGCGGGACAGCGCTGATGCCGGGGACCCTGCAGCGGCGTCAACTCAGGGAAAGCCTTTCGGACTGGGATACGCAGAGACGCACGGCTCGGCCATGAGACGCTCGGTCTCTTTGACGATACGCTTGGGGAGCGCCATGGTAACTGGAGATCTGGAAGCTAGGTGGGGGGTTGCGGGGTGGGTGTTGCGGCGACGTCGGGCTGGAAACGCGTCAAAACCTATGGTGGTCGGCCAGGCCGCTCGATCTCGTCATCCCGTCAACAACACCCCTCCACGTATTAACATACATGCGCTGAGCTGTTAAACACAGAACGCCGCGCCAGGCGGTGGCTTCCCGCCATGCACGACAGCTCTCCCTTCGACAGTCCGACCTTTGGCCGCGATGCCTCTATCCGCGTCGACGAGCCCGTCGGCTCCGCCTCCATTTCCCCCAGCAGCCGCGACGTCGTCCTGGCCTCGCGCGAAGGCCTGCATATCATTGATCTTGACAACCCCTACTCGCCGCCTCGCCACCTCGCCCACCGTACCCTGTGGGAGGTTGCCGACGTCCAGTGGTCGCCGTTTGCCTGTCGCGACGGCCTGGTTGCCAGCACGTCGAATCAGAAGGCCCTGATCTGGGACCTGCACCATGCTACACAACCGCCCCTCACCCTCCACGCCCACTCGCGTGCCATCACCGACGTCAACCTCTCCGCCCACCACCCTGACATTCTCGCCACCTGCTCTGTCGACACATTCGTGCACAAGTGGGATTTGCGCGCCTCGGATCGCCCTGTCTTCTCGTACGCTCAATGGGACGGTGGTGCCGCGCAGGTCAAATGGAACCGCCAGGACCCGCACATTCTGGCCTCGGCGCACGACAAACTGCTGTGCATTTGGGATGAACGAAAAGGCGTGAAACCTCTGCGCACCATTGAGGCGCACAAGAGCAAGATCTATGGTGTAGACTGGAACCGCACCCGTGCGGGCGGAATTTTGACCTGCTCGCTCGACGGGTCGATTAAGTTCTGGGACTACACCAAAGATGAGGATGATATGCTAGACCGTGTCATCCGAACGCCGTTTGGCGTCTGGCGAGCCAGGCATACGCCGTTCGGATGGGGTGCGCTTGCGATGCCTCAGCGTGGAGATTTTGATTTGCATTTGTACGACCGGCGCCTAAGCGACGGCGTGAAGAGAGATGCCAAGGTTGATCCTGTCCACTCGTTCAAGGCCCACAATGACCAGGTCAAAGAGTTTCTTTGGAGAACACGTGGAAATATCAGTGACGGCATTGATAACCGCGAATTCCAACTCGTGTCGTGGGGCGCTGATCGAATGTTGAATTTGTATCGCGTGGACTCAACTATGCTTCGCTCGGTGGGTTACGAGAAAGGGAAGGAGGTTCGCAAACGACTCATGTCCACGCGTCAAGGCACGCAGTATAAGACGTTCCACGATGACAACCCTGCCCATACTTCAGCGCAAGCATCGACGATTGGGGATCAGTATAATACATTTGCTCCGCCGAGCCAACTGAGCGCTCTCTTTCAGTCAGCGGGCATGAGGAAACCCGCTCCTCAATATGCTCAAGGCGGCTTCCAAGGCCCCAGCGGAAGCTCGAAGAGAGGCCGCCTACTAACCACAATGCAGGCGCGCACCCGCGAAAAGAAGAATGTAGATAAGCTTACCTGGATGCAGGGCGTTAGAATTGGTGGGACCAAGGGTCCTTTCGATAGAACTGGTTCCAGGCCTGATGTTTTCTCGCCAGATCAACAGCTTCTGTGGGATTCACCGGATCAACTGGGCGAAGAAATCAAGTACGTCGGTAATAAATTTAAAAAGGTCAAGTTTGAGGAAATCGAGATACCGCAACGCACTGCAACCGTTACGCTCCATGGACCTTGGGCCGAGAATAATGAGCCTGTTTTTATGAGAATTAGCATCCGCTTCCCTCCGGATTATCCTATTGCTTCGACACCTCATTGTAAAATTGAAAAGACCACCTCCTCCATCTCCACCGCAACCGTTTCGAAACTTGACAGCGAGATAAAATCTCTGGCGGAGTTTTACAAGACGCGCAAACGAGGCTCATTGGATGCAATCATCAGCTATCTCCTAGGTGAACGCGGGCTTGATGAAAGCATCAGCCTACTTTCTGATGGTGGCGCCGATAGCGTTGCTCGCGAAGAAGAAAGCTCTAGCGATGAGGAGGATGAAGTTGGCCCTAGTTTTGGAGGCACACCCGCCATGGAGATGAGCGGCACGGATATCATGGGCCCCGTCACTGCTAACGCCAACGTGCCACTTCCAAAAAGATGCGGTGCTCTTTGGACAAGAGACGGGCGCCTCATTACCTTTTTCCCGCCAAAGCCAGAGCCGAAGCCTATGTTTTCTCACCTTGCCGCTCTCAGCAACGACAACCGTACGTACAAGAGCAAGAGAATTTTCGAAGTTCTGAGCCGTTTGAACACCGAATCTCCGGAGCCAGTGCGTAAGAATTCGTCGACTATGGGCCATCAAGACGATGCTGATTCCCAGGGATCCTGGGAGACTTCATCGAGTTCTTCGTCAGACTCGCCGGTGATGGGCGGATTATCAGCCATCGCACCGCCCGTAGCATGGCGTGGCGGACCGCTGAGATTCCAGCGCTCATCACAACATTCGGGTAGTGTCAGCTATGATTCCAAGCCGGCTGCTCCCAAACCGAAATCAATCATCAGTGTCTACGACTTTTCATACTTGCTTCCAGCCAAAAGAGAGCTTGCTGAGGAGTACGAAGTTTTTGGAGAGGGACCAGAGGTCAGCGCACACAATGCCAGAGTTGCTTCGGACCACGGCTACAAGGATCTTGCGGATGTTTGGAACCTCGTTGGTCTTATCCTGGCCGACCAGGTGCCTCTGGAGATCATGCAGCAGGGTTACAGGCGAGAGCCTATCCTGACCGTTGCTCGCCGTTCCGTTGTGCGTATCAAGAAAAAAGACAGCGGGTTGGATCTGGGCTTTGACGAGCCAGAGGCTGTCGCGAGGCCAAAGCTCAAGGGCCGGGTGAAATGGGGGGAGCACCCTTTTGCAAAACAGCTGATTCCTCGGTTGTTTGAGCATTTCGAAAAACTTGCAGACACTCAGATGCTTGCTATGCTTGCTTGCATGTTTCATGAACCAGCTGCTAATGAGGGTGTTACAAATGCCATGACAATGCGTCTCCCGCACCCCGACTTGCATCTCTCAATGAGGACACCTGCGTTTTCTCTTGATTACTATCCGTCTCGCGAGGTTGCAGCAAGCCTGTTCCAACCGTCTATAGCTATCCCATCACGATCTGAGTCTATCTACTCTCGTTATCCAGGAGGCTCGGACAGTAATCTCCCCAAAATCGACAAGCGCCTCAATACCTTCGGCTCCGCAGGGTCATCCAACGGGCCGTGGAGCGGCGACGTGATGCCTAGCGGTCCAACAACACCATACTCAACTGGCACCACTCCTCCACCAACATTTTCTCGCACCAACACGTACCGATCGTTTTCTAGCGCGCAGCCCAGCTTGGCGTCTTCGCCAGAACGCAGCAAGCGCAGTACCACGAACCTTTCCACCGCCTGGACCTCGTTCTCACGTCCTTTCACCACTGGCGTCTCCTCTTCGCCACCTGTGCCCAACCCACAGCGGAACTACGATGGCGATTTGAGCACCTCGGCACCGACCAATAGCGTGACGTGGGGTCCGAACGTTGTGTACCACAACGAGCCGACGACACTGCAACGCAGCAGCTCGCACAAGCGCAGCAAAACACAGGTCAACACGTCTTTCAACTCGAGCGTGAGCGCTGGCGCCGCAGACAATGACGATGACGATGAAAGATGGCCAGACGACGAATCGGCCTTCCCCTCCGTCGACGACGACCGCACCGTCAGCTTCACCAGCAGCTCGGACCGCACCGCGGGCGCGAGCATCCGCGTCACGCTGAAGAACCAGGACCAGTTCGACGATGACGGCCACTTGAGCGTGCCGCTGCTCGAGCAGGACAAGGGCTGGTTGTACGACGCTTATCGCGCATCGTATGCCGGGAACGAGCTGTACATGTGGGGTTTGCAGGTCCGGCGGAGCGAAGTGCTGAAGTTCAACGGCCTGACGAGCTACTGGGTCAAGAACCAGATGAGCGAGAACGCAGAGGACGAGCTCTCAGTTGGCCGAAGCAAGGAGGCTGCGAATGGGCAAAAGGTTCGTAGTTGCACTACTCTTTCCCCGTCTCTCCTATCTCCAAACCCAACTAACACGCCTCGTAGGTCCTCATGCCCGACGACGACGTCCTCTCTCTCGTTCCCCTCACCACTAAACCCGTCTCTACTCCCTCCACCGGAGCGCACATCCACTCGAACCACTCCACCAAACCACCCTCCCTCTACCGCTCGACCACGCCCTCGACGACACGGCCCTCGTCCACCCGCTCCGCGACGCCGGCGCTCGAGCGCCCCGAATGGGACTGGAGCGCGCCACTGGCGAACGCGGCGCTGGACCGGGTAGTGGGCGCAGCAGGCGGGGCGCGGTTCAGCATCGATGTGGGAAGCGCGCGGCTGGGCGGGGGAAGACTGGGGGCGTTGGGCGCGTTTGGGGCGCTCGGAGGTGGGTTTGGAAATGGTGGTGCGAAGGAGGTGGATGATGTTGATGGTGAAGAGGAGGGGCTGTGTGAGAGTGCGTTTTTGGCGCAGCGCAGACGGGTCTGCATGGTTTGCTGGTTGCAGCTTGATGGGCTTTATCGCACTTGTGCGGATTGTGGGCATGCGGTCCATGCGGAGTGTGGGGTGGGGTGTTATTGTGGGGAGGAGGAGTGGGGGGCTTGGTGGTAGTGGGAAGGGGGAAGAGAAGGGGAGAAGAAAAAGGAGCGTAGGTGCTGCTGTTATACCTAGGTGTAAAAATAGATACCCAATTTGCTTTGCTTTTTCGCTTGTTTTGTTCTATGGTACTGTACATAAATACCTCTCGGCTTCTTTTCTACTGTTTCCTCATCTTCTAAACAACGGCATTGAAGATGGTCAATATACTCCCTACTTTAGCATCGAGTACAATCGCCGTCCGCCCCCGGTGTATCTCTACTACGACATTCACTTTGCTGTTCAGGTTGAAAGCCAAAGGCTCAGCTAGAAAATGGTGAAGTTTTAGTTCGTGATGATCACTACTATCATGGCATATTGCTGATGGCGTTTTTTGTTTGTTGGAGAAGTTGACGGTCATCATTTCTTGCATTTGGTGGCTAAAGATAAGTTTCATTTCTTCTAAGCCTATATCCAAACCGTCCGCCCAAGCTGTGTCGCTAGTATGATGCGTGCGGCCAGTCGATAGTTCTCCCAGGCAATACCCTGGTGAACATCGCCAAACAGGATTGTTCGTTGACATGCATGTGGTAGCTTGAAGTGATGGGAAGTAAGCGAAGGCCTTTTTATGGTGGAGGGGGTTGCTTTCTCGGGTTGTCTTTACTGTATGTATGCATGAGCCAATGGGTACTGTGAAGGAGCTGTAGTAATGTCTACGTGTTATAGCTGGTTTTGTATTGGGGGCGTATGTCGGTGAGTATATTGTATATACGAGAGTTAATCAAGAAACTAAGAAAACGAGAGGCAGTCATCTCCACACAGATCATGTTGCAATCTTTCAGTCGGTGCGTCTCGTTTTTACAAGGTAAAATCGTCGACGCCGCCACTTATGCACGCCAGCGAAATGCAGGAGAGAAAATGGAAGATTGCCAGTTACTTTATGTGCCCGTGTCGGCAACGCAACCCTACGAACCGTTGATCTTGGAAAAACACATGGAGCCATTTGATCAGGCTCGTAGTCAGAAAATGATAAAAATTCAGTTCTTGGTGATTGTCATCATGATGAGTTGCTGATTCCGTTTATTGATTGTTAGGGAAGTTGTTAGTTGATGTTTCCCTGGGCTTAGTGCTGTTGACACTGGCTCGTGTATTGACGCGCTTGCATGACAGGATGATCAAGAATCGCCGTGTCAACCCACCACCATCAATTCTCAATTATGGGACGGCCGTGTTTCTCAATGCCCTTAGTAGCGAAGGGCATATCCTGTAAGCTAGAGAACGCTAGCATTTGTTCCCCGAGAGTGTTTAAAACTTCCTTCACGCTCCTTTCGTTTATGTCGTATAAGTTAATTGTCTCTTTTTCGGAAAATTTCAACCGCAAAGTAACCTATAAACACTGCTTGGATATAGAAGACCTGATCACTGTGCTGATTAAATGATAGTGTTTTATAGTCTTTTACAGATCTCTCAATGATTTGGTTGATAGCTATTTGCTTGTTTGCCTTTGTATGCGGCATGACATTTAACTGTATAAGAATACCGCTTACTCCTTTCACTATCGGGAGCACGGATACTTCTAGCCACTTCTAAAGCCATCTACTGAAAAAGCTTTCGTTTACTTCCCAACAGTATAAATTAAAACAAGATAAGACATCTCTACTCAGAACGCACAACTATGCTACATTCACTACGTGGCCATCACCGATCTCATTGGCCTCGGCTTCCTCTGCTGCATGATCAAGCCGAACCGCGCGAGCATGTTAACCGCCATCACCACACACCGCAGATCTCATTCCTCATTTAACCGAACAGTCGTTCAACACCACCAAGGGATTCCATCTAACCAATACGCGCCGGCCCGTCGCCGTCGTCTACTCGCTCAGCCTCCTTGCCCATAGTAACTGGACGACTGCGGATTCCCAGACATCAATCTGATTGTCTCTCAGAAGTCCCGCTTTTATACTTGTCCTTGAAAGTGCGCCTGATGTGATAAGGTGCGCACTACACGAACTTACGAAGGGATTACGCTTTTTATACAGGACTTGGCCATGAGATCAAACTCTATGGAAACAGCGAGGCTTTAGACCCCAGTCGGTCATTTCACTGCTTGAGTGTCGTCGTCGGGTCAGAACAAATTAAATACTCTTCTTAGAAGCTCTCTCTAAGTAATAAAGGCTGGACCACAGAAAGGGCGTTCATAGCAACCACTTGAACCACGACATAACTGCCATTACCATCCTAACCATACCCAACACCCTCACTCCCTCCCTCCTTCAGCACCAGCACCAGCACCACCTCACCCTAACAACCCCACACCAAAACCCCCGCTCTTCATTTCCCAATCCACAACCCACCTCCTCCACCCCCAAACCCCCCAAACCGCACCTCCCTACACTTCCGTGCGCCACACCAAGCACAAACACAAACACACACAGCGCAACCAGCAAACAAGAGCGTAAACAAGTAAACCATGTATAAGTTACCCTAACCTCCTATCAAGCCACCGTAAACGGGCAGAGTAGAGAGAGAGAGAGAGGGAATGGAGGAGGGGCCGACCACGCCAACCAAGGCACCGCCACCACCAACACACACTCACACCACACGAACCATACCACACCACAGCTAACACTCGCCCTCGCCTTTAATCATTCAACCACACTCACAGTCAACCTCGCCCTCGCCCAGCCAAACCCAGCTAGCATACCATACCATACCATACCGTGATCCAAAAGCAAAGACCCCGGAAAAGAACCAAGCAAAAGCAAAATAAACAAAGGACAGAGAAAAAGAAAAGAAAAAGAAAGGGAAAAAGTAAAGGGAGAAAAAAGCAAGAGCACCTTCCCCCCTCCCCCTTAAGGAAAAGGAAAAAGAAAAAGAAAAAGAAAAAAGTAAAGTAAAAAAAAAGGGCTAACAGCCCAGGCAGCAGTAGAGGTGGTATCCAAACCAAATCTAACCCAACCCAACCCAACCCGACGCAGCCCAGCAGCCCAGCTCGGCCCCTCCCTGCCCCTGCAGCAAGCCAGCAATCAAGCAAGCAAGCACTCCCTTCTTCGCACAACACTACCGCGTACGTACACGGTACGTCGTTGGGCCGCACCCCTCCTTTCGCCCCTCTCTCTCTCCTTTCCCCTCCATCCTATCCATTATTAAGCCAACTAACACACCCCATTAACAAAAAAGCACGAAGCAGTTCCAACCAAGCCCCTCCAGAGTCCCATCTCCGTAAACCAAAAAACACCGTCATGGTCGTCGTTGTCGTCGTACCAGCCAGCCAGCCAGCCTTAGCCGCTGCTGCGCACAACGCTACTCTCGTTAGGCGCTGCGTACAAGGCAGCATGGCATGGCATGGTACAATCGTAGTCATGCCCCTCCGAGCCGGAAACCCCTCGAAAAGGCAAATTCCCCAAAAGGAAAAAAAGGAAAAAGTAAGAAAAGAAAACCGCAAATGGTTCGACTCGGGGCCGTCGACGGAGCCCGACGATTTTCGTCAGACCGGAAGTCTGTCTCTTTTTTTTTTTGTCTTGTTCCGTAGCCGTCGTTCCATCGTCGTCGTTTCCGTTTAGCTAACCAAGCATGTCGACCATGGCTCGCTTGCGATCCTCGTTCTCGACCAGCATGCCGCGTGTGCTGAAGCAATCGTCCAGCACGTCCACCACTTTGCGGAACGATGACGCCGCGCCGCGTGTTTGCGTGAAGCGTACGAGGCAGAGCTGTGCGCGCCGGCCATGCTCTAGCACGACGTAAAGCTCCGCGATAAAGGCCACGGGCTTGATCTTGAGGTCTGCCATATCTCGTCGTTAGTCGGTGTAGTTCTATTAATCCGGCCGGCATTACGGCTGCACGTTTGAGTTGGGCTGAGTAAAACTTACGGTTCTCCTTGTCAACCCTCGCTGTAATGACATTGTTCACGCGGTCGTAGCTCACGTCGCGCACGCCGAAACGCTTCCAGTCGCGCAGCAGGCGCACGATCTCGGAGCGTGCGCGGCCACGGCCGACTTGGAAGCACAAGGCCTTGGTGGCGGGCTTGATGTGCAGGAAGCGTGCGAGCCAGTTCTGGCCTTCAATCGCGCGACTCGAGTCCGGTGAGCCTTCGGGGAGGTCGAAGTTGCTCGAGAGGAAAGAAGAATTGGACAGCTCCGTGGGCGCTGCGATATTGTTAGTATTAAGTCACCCGGCGGACAGGGTTCGGGTTGATGAAAAATGTGAGACCTACATGCCAACTCCAGCATGCCCTTCTTGGCATCCTTCTTGCCCAGCCACTTCCATAAACCACCCTTCTTCGAGCCCTTGTCTGCACGCACAAGGGTGTCAGACTCGGTTACGTCACTAATAGTCGACGGAGACTTACCAGGACCACATCTGCCGCTGGAACCATCCGTATCAACCCTGGTAAGGGCCGGGCGCGCCTTGGGCTTTGGGTCCATGCGGTCGTCAAGCCCTTTCCACGCCTCTGGGATCTGCTGCTTAACATCTGGCGTGTCTGACAAGGTCGGCGTTTCACTGTCGCTGAACTTGCGACGGAACCAGCTCTTCTTCTTGGCATCCTTCGCATCTTTGCTGGCATCCTTGTTCGGCGTAGATGCACCGCTTACCTCGTGGGAGCTTAGGCGGTCTGAGAGGCGGCTGGATTTGCGACGGAGTGGCTGTACCTCGCTTTTAGGGACTTGCAGCTGCGACTGGGCGCCCACAACGGTACGTGCAGGGGAAGCGACAGTGCTAGCGGTGCTGGCCTTGCGAATTTTGAGAGGCGCAATGTGACCAGGCGGGCAAGGCGAAGATGGATCAACCATCCGGATTGTGTCATTCTTGTCGCCAGAGTATCTATGACCAGGTGTCGAGTTGATGGGTGCAGTGACAGCCCTGTACCCACTACGCCAGTTAGGGGTATCCGCGGGCGTCTTACCTTCCTCCGATATGATTGGCAGATGCTCAGGCGACTTGGGATGAGGAGCGGAAGTTGAACGGGTGCCATCGGCCTGGGTAGCACTGTTGGCACTGTTCAGCAGACTGTCTAGATGCGCGAGTACCGCATCATACTTGTCCGCATTCTCCCGGTCCTCCAAAGCCAAGCGCGCAGCAAGCCGATCCCGGGTCACTGCCAGCTCACGAGTAATATGCGAGTTTGGCGAATCATCAGTGGTCGGTAGAGGAGGTAAAGGCCGCTGAGTGATGTTCGTATCAAACGCCTTGGCTTCCGCAGCGTAGGCGGAAGCACCAGAGCCACGATGCGAAACGGAAGAGGGTGGTGTCTCATAGTTGGTGGGGGGAGCGGTCGTGGAAGTGCGAAGGCTGGAATTGACTGAAGAACGGTTATTGAAAGCCTCGTCCAGAACCTTTTCGAGCTCCGTGCTAGCCTTACGAACATCTCCCTCGATAAGCCGACTGGGAGTCTCAGACTTGCGGACCTTGAGACGAGGTATCGGTGCTCCCTTCGATTCCTTGCGTGACCTCAGCGGCTGCTCCACAATTGGCGTGGATGATTGCAAGGGAGCCGCGGCCGAAGGAGCCACAGACGAAGGAGTCGCGGAAAATAGCACATCCGAATTCTGCAAAAATTTGTTCTGCTCGGGTGTGTACTGCACGGAATCCGTCAAGCGGCTGAGTGTCGAGCTTCTCCTTAGGTGCGCAAAGGAAACACCACGCTTATGCGAACTAGCAGGCCTTACAATAACTGGTGGAGAGCTCGGCCAGACCGAGCTAGTGGATGAGGCCTTCGACAAGTTGCGACGGTGTGTGCCTGCCGGAGAACCTTTCCGCGAAGACCTAGAGCCGTTGCTCGACAAACCAGAACTGCGCCAGTTTGTCTTCTTTAGAGCCTCAACTCTCAGCATGCTAGCTTGACCGTGATGATTGCTCGTTACAGTAGATCTACGACGACCTCCACTGCCAATCGAGCCGCCACGATGGACAGTGACGTTCATGTAAGGGTTCTCCTTGTTCGCCAACGAAGGCTCTCTTGAAGCGCGGAAGGGATCATAGCTCTGTTCAGACGGGGTGGGTTCCTGAAGGCTGTGGCGGGAGCGTAGGTGCTCATCGTTGAGGATCGAGAATTGTGACTTGGTGCGACCGTGGGCACCAGTCGGTACAGGCGGCACAACCTCTCTACGACGGTGATGTACATGGTGGTAGTCGCTAGCAGAGTAGCCAACATCGAGGGTTCCGCCCCAGGTTTCGAGGTGCTCGTCTCGATGCTTTGCCAAAGCGCTGTAAAAGTACTTTTCTTGGTTGGGCCTGTTGACATCAGTGACTACCTTCAGGACAATATAAGTGTGACTTACTCGGGGCTCAGTAGCTTCTGAAGCAGCACCTCTTCAGGCTCGCTGTGCCACAGGGTACGCATGTTTCGCACAATCTCCCTGTCGATGTCGTCAAGGCACGAGACATCCCAGTTCTCTATCCGCGGCCTGGCACCAATCCAAGTCTCAATCTTGGCTTTTTCGCCTTTCATTTCCAGCTCTTCATCATACTTGTGCAAAAAGGGATGGTTCCAGACCTTCTCGATCGTGATACGCTTGCGTGGGTCCGGAACGAGAATTTGGGAGATTAAATCTTTGGCTTCAGGACTGAGATGATCGGGCATGACATATTGAGCCTTGGCGATGAGCTTGAAGAGTTGTGCTAGGTCGGCGTCGTGGCCGCTGTACGTGAACGGGGGACCGCCAGTGAGCATAACGTAGAGGATGACACCACACGACCAGACGTCCGCTTGGCCTCCATCGTAGCGCTTGTACCGAATGACTTCTGGGGCGGCATAGTGGGGGCTACCGCAAGGTGTGCTGAGGAAGCGTCCCTCAGGCTGAAGGGCAGCCATGCCAAAATCGACGAGCTTGATCTCCCATGATTCCTTGTCGACGAGAATATTCTCGGGCTTAAGGTCACGGTGATGGATGTGGATGCGGTGGCAGTAAAGCAGAGCAGCGATAATCTGACGGAAGATGAAGACAACCTCGAGCTCATCGAGCCCGCCATCGACGTCGATGTAGTCGAAGAGCTCGCCACCGTCAATATATTCCATAATCAGGTAGCTATATGTACGGTCAGTAATGAAATATGGGCGATGCGGCGGGAACAGGATACTTACAGCTCACTCCTGTTTTCCCATACATCGTACAACTTGACAATGTTTTGGTGTTCGAGCAACTTCATGATGACAATCTCACGCTCCAATCCAAACGGCATAATCTTCATCTGGGCCAGCAGTTCGGGGTCCGTCTCAGCACTCTTGTACAAGTTGAGAAGACTCTGTGCCTTGACCTTGTCGGCCATCTTCTTCGAAATAATCTTCGCGGCGCCCAGCTGGCCTGTCAAAGAGTGCCTGACCATTCGTACGCGCGAGCAACCGCCCTCGCCGATGGTCCTGCCAAGCTGCCAGGGTCCGATGTGCGTCTTCCGTCGACCGCCCGCCGACATGGTGGACGAGGCGGTCGAGATGGCCGAGTTTCGGTTGCTGGAGCGATTGTCTTCATCTTGAATGACCGACAGACGCTTGTTGTCGGCGGGGCCGGGATTGCGGACAGTGAGAGTCGGGCCGTTGGTTACGATGGACTCATTGTGCGGCAGGTTGGTGGTGGGTTGCATGGCCTTCTGCTTGAGGCGTTGCTGGGGAGCGGCCGCGGCGTTTGCTCTCGAGCCCGCATCTGCGAGAGCTTTCCGTTGCTTTGAGGGTTGTCTAGCTTGTTTGCTAGAGCGATCCATGGAAGACAAGGCGCACGCAGTGCGGGGAAGGTTCTATTAGAGGAGTTGTTGCTGCGGTCGCAGACGATGAATGTACAGGAGGGTTCGTCTCGACCGGGCGGCGTGGGCGGCGGGAGGTGCAAGCGACGCCGGGGAGCGAGGCGGGCGCAAAAGTCAAGGCGGCGGGCGCGTAGGAGAGCGAGGGGGTTGACGGGTTGGGATTGAGGATTGCAGCGGCGGAGGAAGGAGCGAGCGTGCGCGTCAACACAGAAGGAGCAGCGGCAGCGGAATTGACGATGGGGGGAGGGAGAAATGAACGTTTTTGTTTGTTGTTGTTTGTTTGGGGTGGAGATGAACCAAAGGACTTGGAATGGACGACGACGACGCAGCAATGCCACGCTGCCTGAAAGTGTGCTCGCTATTAAAGTTCCCTCGTTCTCTTTCACACACACGCATTGCCCATGGATTCCTCAACACGACACGACACCAAGCACGCGCACGTGTCATTCCAACCTCTACTACTAACTAATTATCCATCTCTTTGACTGACGTGACCTGGGGCGACCGACATTGTCACAGTCGTCATGTTAGATGGGTGGTGATGCTGACGATGGATACCTAGGTGATGACGACGACAACGATAGTGATAGAGATGGTGATGGAGTTGTTGTTGTGTGGGTGTGGTGGAGGACGGTGGTGGTGTTGGTGGTGCATGGACTGCCGATCGCTCGCTCGCTCCCGCACGCGGGCTCGCCACCCTCCCCCTCGCGCTCTTCCCCGCCCAGACCGCCCCAGCCCGATCGCTCGGATCGTCGCACGGCGCTCTGCAGTGCGCGCGCCCTCCCTGCAGCGTATCCGCGGATCCCAACGCACCTCACCTCTTCAGAGCCCTGCACCGCTGACCTCACCTCCCCCTCTCACAGTCAACCACACAGCTGCCTTCCATCGCTCGGCCGCCCGCGCCAATAATGCATCCATCCTCTCGGCCAGATCACCTCGCACCAGCCCAGGCCCAGACTAGATCCTGTCCGATCCCTCTTCCGATCCGATCTCTCAGACACGGCAAAAACCTCAAACACCTTCCATCATCACCAATCACCCGCGTGCCCCATCCTGATCCATCCTTCCCTTCCTTCGTCTCCACACCCCTGCTCATGCCACAAGAACGCCCCCCAAACGCCCGCCATCGCCAACGCCACGCCACTGAAACACGCGCGCAGAAAGCGGAAGGCGGCAAAAGGGGGCGCCGGGAGGGGGTAGGGATCAGGGTCAGGTACTCAGACGCGCATGTGTGAGTGAGTGTGTCGTCGTGGCCGGCGGCCGGAGCGGTGCACAACCACGGCGTTATTATTGTACAGCCGCCTCGGATTCCCAATTTCTCTTTGTCCAGCTGCGCGCCGTCTCGCCCGCGTGCTGCAGTGGCGCGGCTTGTCGGCGCGGGCGCCCGCCGAGGGCGCCGGGAGGCCCTCTCCTCCCTCCCCGTGGCCATGGCTGCTGCGAACACGGCCAGCTGAGGAAGGAGCGCCGCTAGTTGCTGTTGGCCCACTAGGGTTCGTGCGTTTCGCGCGTGTGTCCCCCGGCGTGTGTGCGCTGCGTGCGTGCGGGCTTTTGCCAGCTGCCACTTGTGAGCTGGGGTGGGCTACGTAGGTACAGAGGGAGGTGCGTGCAGCAGGATGCCTTCAAGCCGGAGCCGAGGCCTCTTGCGTGCTCGGGGGCGCGCTGAGGCGTGGGCTCGTAGAGTTTTGGGCTCTTGGGGGCGCGGGCTTGGAGAGGCGTACTGCTTGTCCTCATCGTCGTCGCCGCCGCCATGGCCGCGGCCTCGGGCTCTTTGGCGTTCGTGCGAGAAGGCTGCAGCGTGCGGGCTAATGGAAAGCTGTCCATGTGGTAGTGGTATTAACTAAGGGACCTCAGAGAGGGCTTTGCTTGCGTGCGCGGGCGGCGGAAGGCGAGCGTGCTGGCTGCTGGCTGCTGGCAGCGGCGGTGCTGGCGGTGCTGGGGCTGCGCGCTTGGGAGCGGTTGGCTTGGTGGGCGCTGGAGGTGCTGGAGGCGTTTGCGGTCGGGGTGTGCAGTACCTGACAGTTTGCATGCAAGTGAGAGTGGTAACTACCTATGGCGACAGTGATTGCGACTGAGTGCGAGGCGCTTCTACTGTCTTTGTATGTCGTTCTCTCCCTATGTTCATGACTGTATCCACATCTACATCCGCGCCCACATCCCTTCAAACCAACTTCGCAGCAGCAATAGCAGCAGCAGCAGCAGCGCGCTTATCCTCTCCACGCCCACCTTGTCCAGAATCGCGTTCACTGATCACTTCCGCCTATCTAACAACAATCTCAACTCCTAGCCACTCTGTCATCGCACCGCTCGTACCCATCATCTTCTCCACGTCCACACTCACCTGCTCCCACTGCAATCATTACCACACCACAACCTCTCCTGTACGAAAAACGTGGTTTGGACAGGATTCCAATAATATACATGCCATATACCTATAAATACGCCATTAAAAAAGCTGGGAACGAGCGCAAGTGGACTACTCCTGACGGAGTAGACCTGGACACTTCGGCAAGATGGGGCAAGCAAAGGGACACCAGATCACTCGTCTCTGTGTGGATTGAGAGCGCAGTGAGCATGGAGATAGGCAGATACATGTGCAATAGAAAGGCATAGACAAATAGACCAACAAGCAACCGCAATAGCCAACTATGCAGCTAGGTACCTATCCACGAACGCAGCCAGCACTCCCGCCGCAGTAATAGGTAGCACCATCACCACCAGCACACCACACCACCCTCTTCACATCATCTCTGGGTAGTCTCCACCCACAGCACCCAAAGCATGCACACCCAAGAGCCCGCACATAACCGCACACTATCTCCGCGTGCGCATACCCACCCAAGTCCACCAGCCAGGCGCCCTCCACCCTCCGCCCCACCACCAGCCCAGCACAAGGCCCAGCGGCCAGCGCAAACAACCAAGGACTTATCGAGGCGAGTCTCGAAGGGCAAGAGGGGCAAATTACCTACCAACCCGAACCCCGGCCAGCACAGCACATACGCGCGCAACAAGTCAGCACGCAGCAAGCAAGCAAGTAAGCAAGCAAGCAGGACCAGACTTCCGAATCCCACACCCGCACTCACGCACCAAGCGCACACACTAACCGGCCCCCCCAATCCCTCAATCCCTCAATCCATCATCCCCAGCCCCTACTACTCCCACCAACAACCACTAGGTACTTCGACCCTACCCAAAGCCCGTCCATCCATTGAACACGGCACCTACCGTCTGATCAGCGCAGGGGCCGCAACCCACACGCACGCACGCAGCACGCACGCCCACCCGCCATCACCGCGCCAGGCCGCGCCCAAGCCCGAGCAAGTAAGGTAAGCAAGCGCACGCAACGACCAACAACCACCCAGCACGCCTAACGTCCACCACACCTACCTAGGCAGACCACCATCCACCTAGATCGACGGCACGTTCCGGCGCGCGCGTGCAAATAACACCTCCCAACCCAACCAATCACCCAACTCGGCCTTCCCTTCCAGCCCAGCCTAACTCCCTGCGTAAGCAGTGGTGTGATCGCGCCCATATAAAATTACTCGAAAAGGGGACGCCCGACCGCACGACCGCACGACCGCACGACCGCACGCACGCACGCACGCCTGCGCTCATTCACCAAGCCAAGTAGTGCTCGTTTTGCAAACTAGCTAGCTTCTTGCGTGCGCGCCGGCCATGCTGCCGCGCGGCCTGTGTATTTCCTTGTATGTAGTAGTAGGTAGGTAGCAAGTAGTAGTATAATGATGATGAAGATATCGTGACAAATATACGTAATAAAAAGAAAAGACGTGGCGTGTGTGCTATGTGCCAAGAGCTAGAAAGAAGTGAGGAGGCTTGCAGGATAAGGGGGAGGTAGATGTGGTATGTGATGATGAAAGAACCAAGAATATGAATAATCATAAGATGGAGAATGCCGCAAATTGAAAGAAGAAAGAGGAGAAAAAGAAGAAGCAGCGAGAAGAAGCGTGTATACTACTTTCGACGGGCCTCAAAGACAAGCCTGCCTGCAGCCCCGTGAAGCAAACAAAAAGGACAAGGAATCGGTTATGAAGATAGAAAGCTAGATCCGTCAAATGGAAGAAACCATGATATCTTGCGCGCGGAAGAACCACCATAATACAAGACAGACAAGACACACAAGAAGGCTAAGCCCAAGACATCCATCCATCCATCCATCATCCATCAGTGTAGCAGCCCCCAATAACAACCAAAAACAAAGCCAACAACAACAACAAAACATCAAAGAATATGATGAATGAATAACAAGAAAGCCGTAAGCGACAGCCCAGCAGCCACAGCACCGTCTGTCTGCTCGTGATTCGCCCCCATGATGAGTGATTCGATTGATTCCCTTTGATCCCCGACCGAACCCGACCCTGACCCCAGTGTCCTCCCGGTACGCCAGTGTTGTGGTATAGCAAAGAGGAAACAAAACAAGCCTCGTCCGTCGACATGGACAACCAAAGACTGAGGATAAATGACAACTGCAACAAAAAAAAAAAAAAAAAAAAAAAAAAAAAAAAAACAACATAGTACAACCAACTGGTTTTTAATGGGTATAAAAAAGAAGGGGAGTGATTCGTGAGCATCGCGTCCCTCACTGCTGCGTGCGTGCGCGCACCGCTTAGTGAGGGGGCAGGACGGGCTTGTGGTCGTTGTCGCCCTTGTCGGTCGGAGATAGCGAGCCGTCGTGCTTGTCGCCATCGTTCCCGGACGCCTTTCCACAGCCCTTGACCAGAATGTGCCTCTGTGATGCCGCGCGTTAGCAATAGATTCCAAGAAGCCTTTTATTCGAGCTGTACTAACCTTGAGCGCGTCTTTCCGCGAGAAGCTCTTGTCGCAGTGTCCGCACGGGAACGGCTTCACTGCCAGATGGATGCGCTTGTGCCGCTTCAGGTCGTGGTTGCGGTTGAAACTCTGCGGGCACTGGTCGCACTTGAACGGCCGGTCGTTCGGCGGTGCTTGCTGCGCCGCGTGGTGTCCGCCGTACATGTGCTGCATGCTCGCCGCATGCCCGCTGTTGAAGCCGTGCATCATGCCGTGCGGCATGCCGCCCACAAGCGCGAGCTGTCCGCTCGGGTTGTTGACGTTGGAAAGGACGGGACCAGGCAGAGGGTAGCTCTGGTACGGGCGCTGGTAAGGGTGCGGCGAATGCGACGGCGCGGACTGCAGGGATGGTATCTGCGCCGTGCTGTGCGCCGGAGACATCCTCGGCGGCAGTCCGCCCGCGCTGAGCGGCGTCGACTGCGTGGGCGACGGGCCAGTCGAGTAGGGGAAGTTGGACTGCTGCGGCGTCGATGACGAGTGCGAGCTGTAGTGGTAGGTTGGCGTGGGAGGTGGCCGGTGCGAATGATAGCCGTCTTGCGAATGGATGGGCGAGTGCTGAGGCGCCGAGGTGGTGACTGGGTTCTGGCTGCTCATCATGCTGGACATGCTCGAGTGCTGCCCCGACATGGTCGGAAGCGTCGAAGGGGCAGACATGGATGCTGAAGACGGAAAAGCCGGCAGGTTCAGGTCATAGGGTGGCGGAGGCAGGGCTGTCCTTTTGTCAGCCCCGACTTTGTCTGCGGCTACAACAAAGGGCGCATACTGACCTCGGGGAGTGGCGTACGACTGTGACGTCGCGGGAGCCTGAGCTTGGAATCCGTAGGGCGTGGATCCTTGGGGCGGCGGCGACCAGACGTATCCGTTGGGGTTGTAGGACGACATGTGGTGCTGGTGCTGGTGCTGCGAAGCTTGCGTGTGTGAACTCATGCCGTCGGCCAAGTTGCTAGGCGGAGTCAGAAGGTTGCCTATCGTGCCCGAGGCCGGGGATGACTGCGGCTGGTTGATGGGAGCGAAGGAGGGGAACTTCTGGTGGGCGTTGGACATGGGAGGGGGAGGGAGCTCGAAGCTAGGCAGAGACGAGGCGTTGGGCCTGCGGGCGGAGAAGCTCGAGGGTGCACCCATAGAATCCGGCCCCGGATGCATATGGGTCGGAAGAGCGACAGCGGCAGCCACGTTGAAGGATTTCTCGGGGCCCAGGCCTACTGGCCGATCGTTGTTGGAGGAGAGGGCGGGAGAGGGCAGAGGGTACAGATTGCTCGTGGGCGGCGGGGTTGTTTGCACGCCAGGCCAAGACTGACCGCTTTGTGACGTTTGGTAATCCAGCGTCAAGAAGGGAGGGCGAGGATTGTGATGGTGGTGAGGGGGGAGGAGGCTGCCGGGGCGAGGTTAAAGAGCAGCGTTTCCAGAAACGGACGGCGTCGCTCCCGAGGGCGGGAGGGAGGACCGAAGGCGATGTCGAGCAAGTATCCCTGCGGAAGTCGCACGAGTCGTCTGCAGGCCAGTCCGAAAGCCTTCTAGAAAGTCTCAGCGCTCGCCGGGTCAGGCGAAGGGACAACGATGCTTTGGGGCGAGCCCGGGTGCGTGGTCGTGCAGGCGCAGTGCGACGGGGGTGAGAGTGGCACGAAGCGGTGCGAGATCTCGGTCGATGGTAAAAAAGAAAGGGTCGAACCGGTTCCTGGGAAGGGAGGAGAGACACAAGCCACGGCGCACTCGGGATGGCTGAAGTCACGAATCTGGCGGCGGGTGGAGCGGCCGGCACGTATATGTAGGAGGGATGGGCGCGCGTGGCTGACTGGCCGAGCGATAGGGTTTTGTCCGTGCCCGGGAAGGCGAATCTGGATCGCCTGGCGATGGAAGCAGGAAAGGCAAGCGAGCAAAAAAGCAGCGGGAGATTTCGGTGCTAGCGCGCGCGCAGCGACAAAGGGCTTTGTCTCGCCCCTGACTGGGGGGCGGAAAGCCCCAGACAACACGCCGGACCGGACATGACTGATGGGAAATGGATTGGATGTGTGGTAGGGTAGGGTAGGGTAGGGCAGGGTAGGGTAGGGTAGGGTAGGGTAGGATAGGGCAGGGTAGGGTAGGATAGGGTAGGGGGGTAAGGGTAGGGTAGGCGAGCGAGCGAGCGAGCGGACAGGCTTTGTTGGGTGGCAGGGTGGCAGGCAGGCAGGCAGGCAGGCAGACAGGCAGACAGGCAGACACACGCACACACACACACCACACACAGAGTTAGGGTCCGAGAGACGGATTTCTCCGTTTCCCATTGAAATGATGGGCATGATGATGATTAGGGCATCATCATCATCATCCACATCACCCGCATCACCCGTCCGTATTATTATTATCATTATTATTCTTGTCCTGTCAGGCTCCCGGTGATGATCATCTAGTATCTCCACTACACTACTACTGTAGATACTTCTTCTCCCACACCCAGCCACCCGGTCGGTCGCTGCAGGCCCGTCTGCTTTCGCAAGTCACAAGAGCCGCACCGGGCTCGTGTCACAGGATCGCCATCCCGACGCGCATAGGCCAATGGGCGCGGAGGTTAAGCGACGGCCGTCTTTTCCCTCCCTCTTCGCTTTCGCTTTTGGCCAGACGCAAAACGGCGCCGGCCTACCCCGCGCGCCACGTCGTACGATAGACGCGCGACTGGTCATCCCTGTCGTCGCTCTCGGCGCGCCCGACTATGGGCAACAAGCCAGACCCAGCGACGCGGGTGCTGCTTCTTCCCCGCGCTCCAGCATCTCCATGGCGGCCACGCGACAGTCCGCCGCCGTGGGCTCTTGGGCCGCCGCTCACCAGAGATGCGCTGCTCCATGCCCCGTGCGCGCCCACCCGTCTGCACCCAAGCGCTTGCATTATTACGGCACATGCCGTGTGCCAGGGGTCTGCTTCAGCTCCGGCGCAACGATTTGCGCACCGCTCGCCAAAGCGCTGGGAACTCCGCGCGGGACGGCTTGCAGACTGTCGTCGTCGAGCACCGCCGCCTCGGTCCAGCCTTCAGGCCCTCCGCATTCCACGAGCCAGGGCATCCCTTTGCTCATCCAGCCGATCCCGGCGGATCTCCCACCGACACTCGATCGCTGCCCATCACTGCCTCGCCCGGCATGGCTGCTTCACGGCTGGCTGACGCCTCGTCCCCCATCCATGCGTCAAGCCACAAGCATCAGTCCTGCGTCGCCGCGAACTGCTGCTCTCCCCTCCCCCCAAAACCCCTGATCCATGACGCGCCTCCCCCCGATGCAGTCAGATTGATTGCCCTGTCTCAACGTGTGTGCCATCGATATTAACGCCCCATGAGACGCACCAGGCTATCTTTAGCACCGCTGGGCCATTTATTTTTTTCTGACGATAATTTCAATGTCAATGCCACAGCACGAGGCCAGCGAAGCCAAAAGAAAGCGTTATCGCGCTGCAGTCACCGCTTGCGCGCTTTGTTCGCGCGGCTCGCGGGCCGAGTCAGAAAGCGACCTAGGCCGGCACGCCAGCCCGGCGTATATTGTTTAGCAAGTCGCCGTTGCAAAGCAGGTCGAACCGTGCGACGGCGGGCTCGGAGCGACGACCGCGCGAGCCGTCGCTGGCCGGTCGCAAAACGAAACAGAAGGGCCTGGTCTGGGTCCGAGTGTGGAGTCAGAGCTTGGCACGAACCAAA
>NW_022983609.1:0-36578 GCF_010093885.1 Aplosporella prunicola CBS 121167 | reverse complement strand
AAAAAAAAAAAAAAAAAAAAAAAAAAAACCAATGTAGGGCTTTATATATTCGAAGCTGGTATTCCAGTGGTCAGCAAGACTGAGAATTGTCATCGTGAGACAAGTGAGGAACAACAGCGGAGATGCGACCGAACTAGCTCAACTCATGGCCGGCAAGGATTACTGGCTGATGAAGAGCTCTATAATGTGAGTAAGACCGTGGTCTGGCTAATAGCGATGGCAGTGCATGCTTATTCTCGCCACCACCTGTCTTTTGGGTAGTTCCGCAAGTGAGCCTAAACCCATGAGCTGGTTCCCACTCTCACCCGTCCTAGGAGCATGTGTTTTTGACCGTTTGCGTCTTTCCTTACCGACGCTACGCTAGATGCTGACCCCTTCTTCCATGGATCAGTTATGATATCAAGAACCGACGTCTCTAACCTCCCACATGCCGTTTCCCTTCTTCGGCATTCGCCGCCGCAGACATACACCAAAATGTCTTTGTGTCAGTCACACTGGCGAGAAAGCAAATAGATGGTCAAGGAGAGGTCTGGCCAAGTCCAAGCTTCGCCATGCATCATCTGCATATACGGCCATGGACCACATGGTGCGGACGTGTGCGGGTGCCGAGCTCGCCCTGTGTTGACGAAATGCGGACCAGTGTTTTCGATGGCATGGTGCGAGATGTGGAATTTGAGTTTGAGCCTTGATTGTGATTACCCACCGTTGGAGCATCAGCTTACGTGCAGAGCCGCTTAGTTAGTCAACAACCGACCGAAGAGTTTCTGTAGTTTACCATATCAGTTACTAAGTAGTGAAGGATGCCAGTGGCAGTGTGGCAAAGAGTGGGACTATACCCAGTGATGGAACGAAGGCTGTTGTGGCGGAGGTGTGCTCTTTTTATAGAGAAAGGAAGCCTCCAAGCCGTTGGCCTGATTCCGATTATAATGCCATGTTAAGGCCTCATACCTTGAAGATTGTGTAGCTGGATGGTTTGATGACTTTTTGGGCGCGGAGTATTTGTCGTTGAACCGATTGCGCCCGGTGCGCTCGGTGCCCTGACAATGGTGACGTCGGTCTAAAATGCCCCGAAAGCGCGTCGTGAGACACCAACACCACGACACCTTTCTTGCTCTGGGTGATCTCCACCAAACAGCTCGGACGCCATGTGGCTCCTTACTTACCTTCGTCTGAAGCTCACTGTGACCTTCTATCGCCTCGCACTCCGCCTAAAAAGCCGAAGATGGATGCCTCTTTCGACGCCGGACTCAGTCCTGCGCGTCCCGTCCAGCGACCCTTCATACACTAAAGACATCAAAGTCCACGTCTACAACCCTCCCGCAAGTTCCCAGCCTATACCAGTCCTCATCAATCTTCACGGCAGCGGTTTTGTCTTCCCTCTTCACGGCTCCGACGACGCATACTGCCGGCACATCGCGCAGCGCACCGGTCACACCGTCCTCGACATGCAATACCGTCTCGCACCCGAATATACATTCCCAGCACCTCTGCATGACCTCACTGATGTGGTGAGACACGTCCTCGCGCGTCCGGACGCGTACGACACCACGCGCATCTCTCTCAGCGGCTTCAGCGCCGGAGCGAACGCCGTACTCGCGATCGCGGCGGACCGCCACGCGTTTCCGGCAGGCACGTTCCGCGCGGTGTTAGCGTTCTACCCACCAACAAACTTAGCGATTGATCCTGCTGAGAAGCAGGCACCGGACACGTCAGGAAGGCCGATTCCACCAAGTATGGCGAGGCTGTTCGATAGTTGCTATATCCCGCCCGGCACAAATAAGAGGGATCCGCGGCTCTCCCCGAGCTTTGCGGAGCCGGAGGCTTTTCCGGATAGCGTGATGGTGTTGACGGGGGCGCAAGACGGGCTGGCTCTGGAAGCGGAGGCGTTGGCGGGAAAGGTTGAGGGCGTGCCCGGAAAGAAGGTCGTGAGGAAGAGGTTCGAGGGAGTAGGACACGCGTGGGACAAGGTGAGGGCGAAGGAGGGGTCGGTGTATGAGAAGGCGCGGACAGAGTCATACGCTTTGGCTGTTGAGATATTGATGGAGTAAAGACTGGTTTTAAAAAGACGGACATGGAAGGAGTCTATGTGGTGGAGCTGCTTCCGTCGTGGTTTGGATGCAGACACCCTAATCCGCACTTTTGGTACCTACGCACTACGCTCAGATCAACTCTGCGGATCCGCACCGTTCCACAAAATACACCAGTCACGCCCAATGCAATATCACATCCGGCGCTGGAGCTCAACTCTGCTGATGAACATTTGGCAAAAGTTGTTCTACTCTTTCTTCCCCTGCTTGTTCTTCGAATCATTGCATTGCCGATATTGGTCGAAGTGTTTGACCGCAGAACGATACAGCCGTGGCACAGAATCCGGTGCAGCCTGTCACGTCTCTGCCATATCAAACTGAAAACGAAGCTCATGGAGAACACTAGGATGTATACATAAAAAGAAGCACGGCGAGAGGTAGCAAGCTGAATAGCCGCTCACGGAAAACAATTATCCGATACTGTTAACCGGACTGGTCGGAATGTACGTAGGATCAACAAGGTTCTTTGGGGCGGCGGATCGGGATCGTTCCGGAGCGAATTAAGGATGGGCTGATGCATGACGCGTGGCTTGGCCGTATGGCGGCCGGGTTCGTAGCACCGTTGATGCGACAAGCATGCATACTTTTAAATGGGGGTGAGGCTGAGCAGTGGTACTATTTTCGCAGGTCAGTATCACTCTCTATACTATGCATCTGCCCACCATACCTGAATTGTGACCGTGCGAGGAAAGGATAGTAACTTAACAGTACTCGCGTGCATGTCCGAAAGAACAAGAAAACATTATACAGATACCGTAGCGATGCGTTAACTCAATGAGTGGGATCTCATGTTAGGCGCAGCAATTTCACGTGGGGCAGCAACAGGCAAGTCTTCCGAGCTGACAATTTTTAGACAAAAAAAGCTGATTCCCTGGTGTTTGGCCCCCAAGACTGAGAATAGCTACTTAGTTATATTCTTGCATGAACAAAGGTTTTATAAAATGGAAGAACTTTCAGTCTTCATCGCGGTACCGGCTTTTACTCTAATCCCATTATGAGTTCACCTACGCTACCAGATTATTATACCGTTTACCAGGGAGTCTGGACCAATTCGGCTCATGGCGGTCGAGTCTTTGGTGCCACGCTAACTTTAAATCGGAGAGACGGCGCCCTCCTGGTTGCATTTATCGCGCTTTTTGTCACCTTGGTTGGAACAAGCTTTTGGAGACTCGTTTGCTACGCTTTTCACTACTATCGATCAACCGAACTCCCTCGAGACGGCCTTCACCACCAAGTTCAGGCGACCTTCAGAAATTCTGCCAACGGAGCAAGCGGTATATGGGGTCTCATCTCAATTCTTAGAGCTTGGAGAAAGGAATCGACCTCAAAGCAGCCATATCGCCAGGTCCTGCCGCCTATAGCCATCTCACTATTCATTGTTTGCGCTTTCGCTACGGCCTCAGGGTTCTCTTCCCGTATATCTTCAGCTATTGGTAACGAAGTACTCATCCGAAGCGATAATTGCGGAATAATAATGCCAGATAACCGGACAATCCTCGACCTAGCTACTGTCATAGGCCCGTACTCCCAACAGCGTGGCAAGGCTCACGCGAATTATGCATCGCAATGCTATAACTCTACCAATCCAGAGACCTGCAACATATACGTCAGAGACAGGCTCGATGTAGAAGTTATTAGAAACGCTAGTTGCCCATTCGGCGATGTCTGCACCAGACCGAACAACTCTCTCGTTTTGGATTCCGGCCTCGTTAGTCTAAGCGACGATTTAGGCGTCAACTTTCCACCGGCAAGGCACTTTTCTCTCCGATACAAAGCTCAATGTTCTCCCCTGAAGGTTGGGCCGTACCAAACGTTCCACAATTACACAGACGAGAGTGGTGTGACTACCTATGCAAGATACCATTACGGCCAGAATAACCTTTGGCGCCACAACTACACTTATGAGTATCGGGCCAATACCACCGAATTAAACCTGGCTCCGGCCCCGGATTACACAATCAGGTAAGATAGCAAAGAGCCTTCGATGGAACACCAAGTAACAGTTGCAGTGTAATGAGTGCTTCTCAATATAACGGCACATTCAAGGGCACAAGTTCAGTTTTCTACCCGATTCCAGAGCTCGATTATCCAAACGCCGACCTCGATCTCTACTTCCTATCGGCCAACGAGATCGGATTCGCACAAGAGGTCAAGGATGACTGGTACTCAGCTCAGCAGCCCAGCTTGACGCGCTCGAACATGCAACTAGGCGACGAGAAGCTACACACGTACAAGCAAGATACACCAGTGTCTGTGCTGGCTTGCACGTCGCAGAAACAGTGGTGCATTAGCAAGGACAGGTGCACGCAGCTTTTGAGCAACCACGATGCGGCGATCACAGCGGGCGACATGGCAGGCGACGAGGCGGCACTGGCGTTATTCAAATGGCTCGCCTGGGCGACGGTGCAGAGCGGGCCGAGCATTAGCATGGCAGTCTCTACGCTGGGCTCACAGGCTTTGATGGCCCGCGACAAAATGTTCGGAAGCATCCAGGGCCCTCTACCTGACAACCAATGGCAAATAGAGGTCGAAGATTGGTTCAACGTCGTCCTGGCTAACATGCAAGCTACGTACGTCGACGTCGCCACAGGTCCGGCTGAAGAGTCTGCTGTGCGGTTGTTGAAGCGTCCAAGCAATAAGGAGGAAAAGTTTCTTTGTCTGAATCAGGTAATTTTAGCCCATCAGCGGCACATATCGTAACATCACTAATTAAACTGTGAAACAGAAAATCCGTAGTACTGCCTATACCAATATCTCCGTCTTCGGCCTCGTCATAATTCTATCACTTGGTACCATTATCATCCTACTCTCGACCTTTACGGAACCCCTGATCGCCTTCATTTTACGGCGCCGTCGGGCAGATACTTATGCCCATCTTGAATGGGGTGTAAATGAGACTTTACAACTCCAGCGACTGGCCCATGAGGGTATAGGGATAGGGCGATGGAAAAATTGCAGTGATTCAGTACCTATAACGGAGAAAGGAGATGACTTGGGCGTGTTAGACTTGGATCAGAGGGAGCATGTAAGATTGAAGGCGCCGGTGGCCGGATGGGAGAAAGAGGTGGTGGCAAGAGTGGACAGTGTAGGGAGTGAAGAAAGCGGAGAAAGTAAGTGTGAAAAGGGAGAGGCTGGGAGTGAGGGTGGCGAAAGCCCGAGATGCATAAGGCCATGCTCTGATGAGATACGACGGGATGAGGAAGCGTAAGAGCTTGAGGGCAAGTAACGTGGGATACTGTCAACTGGTCCGACAACAAAGGTGAGACAGGCTTCCCGGTCATCTGTTCGGTTCAGGCGGGTTGGAAATCGCCTAACACATCTACCACCATATTCTCCTTTTGTATTTGTGTTTCTTTCTGTCTACCATGCAGTTTCCACCTCGTACGTGCTTCATCATACGCAATCATGGTTTCGGCTCAGGTATATGCTACTGCGGAACACATTGCCTCGTTGGATCTCGCTAGAGGACTGTGGTTTCCTGTACCACGGTATGTATAGAATATCCTTTAATAGTGAGATACCAACCTCCAGGGTCTCAGGTGCCAATATTTTCTTTACGCAGAGCCGTCAAAAAATCATGAACGCAAGACAATTGAACAGGTTGGTTTCAATAAAAGCTTTAGGAAGCTATTATGTATTGACTAAACGTTAATCATGAGCAGAGAATCTACGATCTCGAAAACCAAGCAATTAGCGTCGCAAGTCCTCCCTCTAAACCCAAGACCGCACCCTTGAACACGACATAGCCACAATCTCACGCCACATTAACCCAGCCTATTTTCGCAACGCAACCTTACGCTTCTTCTCCACTACCCACGCAAACGTCAACAGCGCCGCCGAAACCATTTCCGCCGTCCCCGCAAACACCAGTCCATGCCACCAGTGGTTATTACTCCCGATCAGTGCCTCCGCAATCGGCGTGCCGACCAGCGAGGCGAGTCCGACTGGCAGGCACGCGATGCCAAGGCGGGCGCCAGTGGAACCGACGTGCGGGTCAAGCGCGCAGACGGTGGGGAAGTAGAGAGATACGACTTGCGGTGAGAAGGGCGTTAGCTTTTGAGGTTACCGAAAGAAGAGCTGGGGATACGCACCTGAGCCGGAGAAGAAGCCGTAGAGGATGCTCACGATGATGATGCCGGCGGGGTTGGTGGCGGCACCAAGAGCGAAGACAACGGCGCTGGCAGCAGCGGTGCAGGGGACGTAGAGCTCCAATGTGCCGTAGTGGTCAGCAAGCCAATTCGGAATTGTCCGGCCGAAGACGCTTGAGAGGTTGATGATTGAGAGGAGCCAGGCTGCGAGGCCGGGAGAAATGCCGTGTTCGAGGGCGAAGGACTGGATTGCGAACCTGTGGGGTAAGGTCAGATGCGCGTTCCTTGATGAGTGCGAACACCGTTCCACCTGGCGAATACATACATCGGGAAGTACAGGCCGAGGCAGACGATGAAGCCACTCGAGATGATAGCCAGGTATGCCGGATCTCGAAGGAGCTCAGGAATGCTCCGTGGCTTGTCCTCTTTCTCCGCGGCCTCTTCTGCGCTGATACCGGCTGGATCCTTTTCCGTGACCGCAGCCGTCACATCCTCAGTACTGGAGGCTTCTTCTTTCACCTTCGTCTCGGCCTCTGTTGTCTTGGGTTGCGATACGAGCAGGTTAGCAGACAGGATGCATGCGAGAGCGATGAACGCGCTCACGCGAACCGTCCAGGCAAAGCCGAGGCTACTCGCCGTGAGTTTGCTGGTCAGGATCGAGAACGTGAAACCTCCGAGCGATGTTCCGGTCGTGATGATGCCCATCGCGAGGGAACGGCGCCGGGTGAAGTGTTTTGACACGATACCTGACACAGGGAGGTAGGCGAAGCCGAGGCCGGCACCCATGCCAATGCTGTGGTGTGTATGTGGTCAGAAGAGTTTGCTATGGTAAGGCATTTGATTTCGCTTACCCCTGGGCTAAGAGGATTGGTGCGTATTGTCCTGGTTTGCAGAGACTGAGCATGAAAAACGTGAAGATGAAAAGGACGGAACCGCCTCCGACAGTGAGGCGCCATTGGCCGGCATCAAGGAGCAGACCGCCAAAGACGCCCAAGCTGGCGGTAAAAGTACATTAGCGTTTGCTATCATGGAAGTACTTCTTCAGGAACACCCACAAGAACTCCAGGAAGAGTTGCAAGCTTCCAATCCATGAGATGGTCGATTCCGAATAGGTCTGCAGGTACATTCAGTGGTCGGAAAGATTGCGCGCAACCGACGATAAATGACTCACTTTCAGCCATTGGTCCTCGTAGAAGGTCTGGTAGCTCCCGAATGCTGAGATGGCGCCGACCATAGAGAACTGGAATAGCCATGCTCCCAGGACAGCCGACCAACCTCTTAGCCCTCCGTCAACATTGTGAAAGAAGCTGCCGGACTTGGGCGCCGATAAGATCTCAACTTCGTGCTGGTCTGTCGACTCCTTGCTTCTCGACGCGGACGGCATTGTTTCTTGGAACTGGAAGAACGTGTCGTAGGTTCCGCTGAGAGAAAAAGAGGCGTCGAGAAGAGAACAGTGATTAAAGGCGCAAGCAAAAAGAAAGGTGATGCATGCAGCAAGAAAGGGGTGACACGGGAAATCTTGGCTGGGATCTGTTCCAGAACATCGCGATAAGGACCAAAAGAATACCCAAAATGGAAAGAGGGCGATTACTGTGCAACTATGCGGCTTTTTTTTAGCCTCCTAAGGGCCGCGATACCTCTCCCTCGTCCGCTTGGCACGGCATCAGAGCGCGTCGTTATCTCTGCATCAGCTGATTTCAGCACAACGATAGGCGATGGTGCAGTAGGCCACGCACATTCCGCGTTCTACACCGGCCCAGACTCCTATAGTATGCATACACTCTCTAAACCCCAGCTCCCCGGGCGTATCGGATCCATCCGAGTCGGTGTCGGCCGCAGATCTGGTGAGCCGTAGAGCTGTTGAGCCGCTTTTTTACCCCCAACCCCGCAGATTCGTGACCCCGAGTGATTTGCATGGATCTCACGGACGTGGCTTCGAAATGAGAAAATGAGCCGATAGCAACTTCCTGCCGATTCACTTTTTCCTTATCATTGCTCCAGCTTCACTTGACGATTGAGATCTTACAGAGGTCATCTATAGAATGACATATTGATCTTGATCACTACGCATGTTGTAAGTAATACAGCCTTGCAAGATGCTAAAAATTTGCTTTTGTCATCTTAGAAGCAGTCTAAAAAATTAATCTATCAACATCTGCTCTTTATCTACCTTGATTAGATAGTAAGCTAATATACAGTAGTAATATGACCAGAAATTGCCCCACTACGGCCAAGTAGAGAATAGTCAGCGCTTACCAGCCCAGCCGTAAAGGGGACGAGGAGCGGTCGAATAAGTCCCGACTGGTATGCGTGCAGTATACTTGCAGCACACGCGCAGCTCTGAAAGTAGCCGGAATAACCATTTCACAGTAAGACTAACATCCTTGCTACGCAGGTCTCTGACATATCTCATTATGACTTATTCTGATTGCTGTCCGGCCGACGGTTGACATTTAATCTAGATCAGAGCATGTCCATAACCCTGCACACATGCGCGACATGCGTAGGACCGGCAACTGCCAAAAAAAAAAAAAAAAAAAAAAAAAAAAAAAAAAAGGAAGAAAGATGGTGAACGCAGTATAGCTCTGTCAGAGACAAGACCACTGAATGCGCGTCATATCCCGGCAATTCAACAGGCAGCAAGCCAACCAGGAAGCTCTTAATCAGAACTGCATGCCCTGAAGATGCAGTATGTATGCCTTCGGATGTGGGAAGACGCCGTAGCTAACCTAGTCAGAATGGCCATCCGCTGGGGGCCAGCAATGCCTTTCGCTACAGGTGGAACAATGCGGGCTGTTGGCCGCGATACAGAGGCTGAAACGGACGGAGTGGTCTAGATCCCATGCCTGATGAGACTGAAGAACATGGTGCAGTAGTTGCCTGATTTGTGAAATGCAAAGCCAAAAGTATCGCCGCAAGAAGCAGGTGGTGATGGCCGGGATCTAAAGGTAAGTTGTAAACTCAGCCCGCGTCCCGGTATATATTGAACGTTCGTCCTCAATAGCTTCTTCATCCTTAGTTTTTTCATTTCAACATCGGATCTGGACAAAGTTCCTCAACTACACCAATATGCTCACCGCCCCCTTCCTTGTTTCTGATCCAAAGCCTTCAATCGAGGCAGCGCAGGCGCTGACTCCCACCCAGACAGCGTTTGGCACCGCTCCTGTACCCTGGTCTCCTTCAGCATCGTCATACGGCTCCGCAGACGCATCCGATGAGGAGAGCTCGTCTTCAGACACGCCATGGACGTCGGTGGCCAGCTCTGTGGTCTGTACCCCAAACCGCGAGTCTCACGACGACCCCTACAGCGCGTACTGCCTGCCCGCGGACGGGCAAGAGAAGCTTCGGCTCGACCAGCAGCACGTCTTCATCCGGGAACATATCTGCGGCGGGCGTTTAATCCTCGATGACAGCGTGACGCTCAAGGAGGGCGCGCTCGTTCTCGACCTCGGCACCGGGTCGGGCGCCTGGGCGGCTGACATGGCTCGCCGCGTGCCTGCTGGTGTCAAGATCCAGGGCTTCGATATCAGCAACCGTCTCTTCCCGCCGGACTCGCACAACGTGGCTTTTGCCACTGGCAACGTCCTGGATTTGCCTACTTACCTGGAGTCCCGCGTCGCGCTTGCCCACCAGCGTCTCCTTATCTACGCGCTTCGGCGCCACGAGTGGAGCCATGCTATTGCCTCCATCAAGAACACTCTCGTTCCTGGCGAGGGAGTCGTCCAACTCACTGAAGTCTTCACTCCTTCCGGGAACCCTGGTGCCGCGCAAGAAAAGTTTCAAACCCTGCTTTCCGCGTACGTTTACTGGCCGTTCATCTCATATCCTGCTGACTGACTTGCTCTTGCAGCATCGGGCGCCGGCGCCAACTCCTTCTCGACTGCGGCGAGCAGCTCCCTACTCTCCTTGACCAAGCCGGCTTCGCAGACGTCACTAAAAAGGCAATCAAGGTTCGTCTGGGCAGCGCTGGCGGCGTGCAGGGCATGGAAGCAGCCGCATGCCGCATCGGCGCCTTCCGCGGCATGCGCGACAGCGTCTTGCTGGACGGCGGGTACGGCGTTGTGAGCTGCGCGGAAGGCTTCGACGAGCTGCTCGACCGCGTGGTGGCTGAGTGGGAGACTAATGAGTGCTATGCCGTTTACTACACCATCACTGCGCGGCGCCCGGCTTTGGGGTTTGTGGCTCCGCCTGAGTCGCTCAGTATGCCTGAGGTCTTTGACTTCCATGCCCGGCACAATGGCCATTGGCCTTTTTACCGCTATGCTGAGGACGACACTGTGCAGCAGGTCTCGTACAAGACGCTTGCGGCTGCTGTTCAGCGTGCTGCGAAGTTTGTCCTTGCTGCTGCTGCTGGCGAGGGAGACTTGCCCGTCGCTGTTCTCGCTGTCGCGGGTATGTCACTTTTCCCCTTTTCTTCCACCACTTACTGATTAACCCTGAGACTCCATCACCTTTATCACGACCATGCTCGGCTTCTTTAGAGCAGGAGTCAAGGTATGTACCGAACACGGGTCTCCTCAATTTTGTCTCACCTTCCCCCTAGGCCTTCTTCATCTCGCCCCGCAATTCCGCCGGCGCTACATCCCACCTCCTGCAAAAGACAGGCTCCCAATGCCTCCTCGTCAGCAGCGACGAGGGTATGCAGCAGCTTGCCGAAGCAGCCATCGAGCAGGACAAGCTTTCCGTGTTGGTGAAGCCGATGCCGACGTATGAGCAGCTCTTCAAAGACACTCGAGAAGCATCAGTCCCACTGCTCGGCAGCTACGACGTCGACGCCGTGGCTCTAATACTGCACTCGTCGGGCTCGACGAATTTCCCCAAGCCGATCCCGCTCACGCACCGCAACCTCATCGAGTGGGGACGCGGAGCCCACGGGGAGCGGAATTTCGAAGGCGAGGTTCTCGGCGGCCACAGCTTGGCGTTTTTCCACGCCATGGGAGTGTGAGTAGACAAGGCACAAGGCACAGCAAACGCACCATTGCATGAACTGATCAAGTTCTCCAGAATCGCACCCCTCTGGTGCGCCAGCACAGGCATGCAGCTCGCCGTCTTCGCGCCGCGCAGCCCGCCCACGCGGCCTACGCCCGAATCCGTCTACACCGCCACCGTAGCCACGCAATGCACGTACGTCTTCTGCGTGCCCAGCCACATTGAGCGCTGGGCCAGCATGCCCGAAACGCACGCCTACCTAGCACAGCAGCTCAAAGCGCTAGCATACTGCGGCGCGCCCCTCGGCGCCGACGCTGGCTCCCTCCTCTCCGCCAAAGGCGTGAATCTGCAGCCGTACTTCGCCGCTACCGAGACGGGCGGCATGTCGCTGTTTCTGCCGGGCGAGCGGTCGCGCGCGCAAAATGGCGGCTGGACGCGCTTCCGCGTCGCGCCGCACTGTCGTGTAAGGGTTGTACCGCGGAGAGGAGAGGGGTCGGAGGAGGAGGGGGATGGGCTCGCGGAGCTGGTGTTCTTGCGGGGGCCGAGACACACGCCGTCGGTGTTCAACACAGAGTTTGCGGGCGAGCCGGCGTACACGACTGGCGATCTCGTGGTGCCCGAGACGGAGGACGGGGTTCCGTATTTCCGGTTCTACGGGCGCGAGGACGACCAGCTGCTCCTGTCGACGGGGGAGAAGACGAACCCGGCACCGATTGAGGCAGCCCTCTTACAGGACGCGAACGTGGGCGGCGTGGTGCTCTTCGGCGACGGGAAGCAGCAGAACGGGGCGCTGGTGCAGGCGTCGGCCGCGTACCTGTCCCGGGAAGAAAAAGAAGAAGAAGACGGCACACTCACGCGCGACGAGAAACTCGCCCGTTTCCGCACCGCCATTGCGCCCGCCCTGGCTAATGCGAATGCGCTCGCGCCCTCGCACAGCTTCATCTTCCCCGAGCTCGTGCTGCGCGCCGACCACGGCCCGTTTGAGCTCACGGCTAAGGGGACGGTGCGCCGCCGCCACACGCTGCACGCGTTTGCGCGCGACATCGAGCAGGCCTACGCCGAGGTGGAGCGGTCCACGCTGCCGGCGCTGCGCGGCCCCCTGCCGGGTGCTTGGTCCCTGAATAACACGGCGGATTTCGTCGCGGCGGTTGTGCGCGAGGTTGTGGGCGAGGGCGTGCCGCCTGATGCCGATATCTTCGCGTATGGCGCTGATAGCCTGCAGGCGACGTGGGTGCGGAATGCGCTTTTGCGCGCGCTGAGGGAGGCGGGGTTTAGGACGAGGGAGATTCCGGCCGAGTTTGTGAGTTCCATTGTCTTGTCTTTGATGTATGTCTCTTGGCTGACACGGTATTTTCTTTGTAGGTCTTCCATTTCCCAAGCATCCAGCAGCTGTCGGCCTTCCTTTTCGGCTACAGCTTCTCGCACAACGCAGCAGAAGCAGCAGCAACAGAAGAAGACGCGCAAGCGGTCGTCTGGCCCGAGCTAGGCCGCCCAGGCGAGACCATCGTCAAGCTGCGCGAGGGCGAGAACCCGCTCATCGTCATCCACGGCGCGGGCGGCACCATCCACGCCTTCCCGCCGCTGCAGGAGAAGTTCCGGAGCGGGCTGTGGGCCATCCAAGGTGCGCACAATACATGCCAAACCCACCTCGCAGCCAACACTAACGCAACCAGTAACGCCCGACACGCCGCTCACCTCGCTCGAGGCCCTCGTCGCCTTCTACCACGCGGCCATCAAGCGCGCCCAGCCCCGCGGCCCGTACCGCCTCTCGGCCTTCAGCGCCACGTCCATTGTCGCCCTCGCGCTGGCCAAGCGCCTCGAAGCCGACGGCGACGCTGTCGCGCAGCTCGCGCTGCTGGACCACGTGCCGGGCTTCTACGCGTGTCCGTTCTACGGCATCGACGCGGGCATGCTGCAGGATGAGGCGCGCCTGAGAGCGTTTTACGGCATGTGCTGTGAGGGCATCTGCGACTTGCTGAGGCGGGACGGCGGGGGCAGGGTGCCGCGGCGGCACCAGCTGGCAAGGGAGCTGGTGAGTTGTTGTTTGCTGGTTGCTGTTTGACTGACAATGACGGCTGGTGATGCAGGCGGATGCCTTCGCCGGCAAGCCCGACGTCCCCGCCTTCTCGGCCACGTACTGGCGCACCGTCGAGCACTTCCTCTCCCTCATGGTATGCACGCGCCCCTTCCTTTCCACACAACGCAGATTCCTCACTAATCGCCACGCCACTTCGGGCAGCTCGCGTTCATGCTGCGGCCATCCTTCCCCGGCATTCCCGCCCCGCCGCCCGGCGCCCCTGCTATGTCCGCCTTCCTGGCCTGGCAGCGCGAGCTCAAGGCCCCGGTGTCGCTGTACCTCGCCACCTCGGGCATGGCGACGACAGTGCCCGCCGCGTACAGGGCCGCGTGGGCCGATATGGGCGCTAGGCAGGCTTGGCCGGATGCCAGGGTCTATGAGATCGAAGGTGGGCATTTCGATATCCTCGGGAATAATCGCTTGGTCGCGTTGTTGCAGGAGGAGTGGCGGGCTTGATGAGCGAGTATCTGTTGCTGTCAAGCGCGATTTTTTACCGTTATGCGAAATAGAAAATGCCATAAGCTGTCCCTGTAGAGTAGAGATTACTTTTTGTCTGCCTACGAGCTTGCGTCCTGCCTATGCGTGAATGGGTGGCGTCGTAGTTGAAGCTGTGCCCAGAGAATTGCCTGCTGTATGCTGAATATGGCTTTTCAAGCCGTTGCCTAGCTGAAAACGCCCGAAACGAAGATGCTTCTACATGGTGCTACTAGGACTAATCGTAAGATGGCTAAGCTCAGGATCAATAATCGCGTGGAGGCGCGGAGAAGGCTCAAGGTTCGGAAGGTGCCTGACAGTGACCGGGTTTGTCTGTCATGAACTAGGTTATGTTCTTATTATTTTATTGCGAAACAGAAACTTGATAGCGAGTGGCAGGCTAACGAGTGAGATTCTTCCTCTGCTTCCATCACAGAGTTTTTTCTCGTTATTTACTTTGCTTTTTGTCGTGTCGTTTCAACTACATGCTACACCCCCTGCTACATCCCGAAAGTGAGCACCTAGCTGCTCTGCTCAACTAGTTCATGTATATAAACCTCGCTTCTAGTCTTTTCGATTCAGCCGCAGTTTCGTCTTCACTCATACTATTTATTCAAGCATACCAATGTCAAGGAAAAGTACACGATACATATGACAGAATCCGAACGCTTCAGATATAAGGAGTTTTGAAATAGGAAACCAGAGAATTCCCTTCTACAGAAACGCCACCAACGTTCCTCTTTAATCAAGCATACAGCTTCCCTACGACAGGAGGACTAATCACCATACTGCTAAATGAGATATGTCCCACACCATCCCGTCCCTCACCTTTTTTCACAACCCCCCAACTTACAAGCGAGACCGCCGCATCCACATCCTCCTTCGGCGGGTGACAGGCGGCACTGATAGCAGCACTACAGCTACTCGCCAACGGCATTTCAGCCGGATACTTTCTAAACCCCAGCAACACACCACCAATGACAATTAAACTCCCGACGATTGTTGTGAAGATAATCGCTACAGGGGAGTACCCGCAAGTCGTGATACTCCGTTTTGTATCGGTTTTTCTTTCCTCGTTGACGATGATGACGCTGACCATGAACAGGCTTTGAGAAGCCAACCAGTGCAGGAGCCCGCTCATGATCGTGAGAGGCAGTGCGTAGCGGTATGGAAGTTGTAGCCAGTACGTGCTGCGCTGGTCGCCGGATGGTGAGGTCACGCGCAATCCTTTCGGGGAGCGGAAGTAGCTGGACCATTCGTGCGCGACTAGCATGCAAGTGTACAGCGCGTTGAAGCAAAGGTACAGGTATGATAGCACGGCCTGGGGGATGTTGGCCACGATAATGCCTCCGGTTATGGACATGGTCGTTCGCAGAAGGTTGTTTCCGTTCAAGGTGCCAAAGCCGGTTTTCCATAATGCTTTTAATTTGGTGGGTTGGCCGACCATGGCTTGTTTGATGAAAACGGCTGCGCAAATGATTGCGATGAAGTAGCTGTTTGTCTTAGCTTTGGGGTTAAAAAAGTGCTTTACGAAACTTACAGAATGTACGTCATGGCCCAACGCGTTTTACTGGCTGCTCGCACCCATCTCCGCCTTTCAGGTTCGTATCTCTCAGGATCGACATTCAGATGCTTTGGATCTCTGTATCCATGCAACGACATCCATTCCCACTCCTTCTCTATTAGTTTCTTCGAGTGCAAACATCGTCCTTTGGTTTCGGGATCAGGGTGATCGAGGAAGGAGCTCATGGCGTCGCCAATCGTGACCAGGTAATTATCTCTCGCCTTCCATATCATCAACAATATGCAAGAAGCTTTGATGAAGTTGCACACTATCACCGCAATGGCAATGCTGAGGCTGAACTGCAGTCGGCACTGCTCAACAACGACCTCCGCCAAGCAGTACTTCACGGGACTGCCGTATGGCGCCCATAAGTTTTTGTCTGGTATCTCGCCTTCTTTGTCAATGTCGCAATTCGCAACGGACCTGGAAGGGCATCTCCAACCGCTCGAGGGATAGTCGTCCGGGCGACTTTGGAAAGGCGGCACTTGGTCATTGTAGTTCAACTCCGCTGACCCGCCAGTGCCAAGAGATGTCCAGTTGTAAAATTGCTTTGAGTTGGGCTTGAGTTTAAACCACTGAGGCTTCCAGTGTGATGGGTCTCTCCAGATGACATTGTCCTGAACAAGCAACACATCGCCTAGGTTTGAGATGTACTGACCGGAGTACGCAGATAGGCATTGCTCAGTAGTCAAATTGCGGGGTTTGCTTGCGTTTGAGCCGATGAATTTTTCTCGCAGAACTGAAGACTCATTAACAAGATTGTTAAGCTTACGGGTCTCAACGTCCATGAAGCCAGTTGTGTTGTAGACGTCTCCGTTTAAAAACCCTGGCGTCACTGGAAGGACTTTGTAGTCATTTGCTTGCACTCGAGAGAAGATGACCGAGTTGAAACTATAACACATTAGCAAGGTATGCCATGCCTACTTCCAGAAGGGGAACGCACAGCAAATGAAGTGGTACAGAACTAAGAAAAAGCAGTATCCAAAGCATGGCTCTGCTTTTTCCTATGTGAGCCAAGTTGCGTATATTTGGCACACCCAAATGGAGCCATTTCTTCTTGTTGTGCGCCTTGACGAGCTCTTCTCGTGTCGGAGAACTAAGGACCTGCATGGAAAAGTTGCTGCAGCCCAGGAGAATTGTACTAAGCGCGTTGATGGCGAAATGTATCCATCGGCTCGTCTCCTTGGTCGCATTGCAGCTACCCTCGAAGATGGTTTGTAGTCCATCCTCCTCTTCGCGCAACTTGCTCCGCTTTGTTATCATTATCGTCAGTGTTATATTGACGACAAGGACAAGAACTGCGATGAATGCTGCTGCAATGGCGCTAACCCTCCAACCGGATATTTTGCCATCACGGCGCCTATCGCACTCAAGGCTTGTAAGGTCCGTATTTGACCGGGCTACATCATGCGTGTCTGTCGCTGGTGTTTTTGTTATCGCAGCGTCGGTTTCCGAAGTTCCTGTGCCAATGCATCTATCCGCCGATCAGTCGCGGTTACCGGCCCAAGATGTCGGCATCACTTACTCGGAGTAATCGGGCAGCTCAACATCATCGCTCCAGCTATCCAAACGCTCATAAGGCCTCCGTGCGCTACGCGAAGCCATGGCCCATCGGATCCTCGTGGTAATACGACATAAAAGAGTTGCGGAGAGGAAGGCGTAGCGCCGTAGGAGTACGGCAGGGTGTCAGCAACAATCTATTTATGGACATGTAGCGCAGCAGCCAAAGCAATGAGACCGGTACTATTTCGGCAGCTTAAAGACAGGCGTGACAGGCAGCAACGTGGGGGCTGGAAGTTGGGCGCGAATCATTGATCTGCAGGGTCAATGCTGGCACCCGCCAGGGCCCAGATCAGATCCTCCGGCCCAAGCGCTGTCAACTGCTCAGGTTTCAGCGCTGCTGCTGTGGTTATGCGCAAAAAAAAAAGATGTTCCAGAACAGCTGTTCAAGGCGTGATAGGCCTGCATGACACCATGCAATTTCCAGGGAGGCCAATTGTTCCATCGGAGTGGTTGGGTATGACGTCAATTGTGTGCGGGGAAACGCCCTGAAACCTGGAGGTTCTTTGAGGCATCGTCACACCAGCTCTGCTGACTACACTTTCAACCCCATCATCACATTCCAGTTCTGATCACGTACGAATAGTGCATCGCCAGTCTGGTATAGGC
This sequence comes from Aplosporella prunicola CBS 121167, assembly GCF_010093885.1. Lineage (NCBI taxonomy): Eukaryota > Fungi > Ascomycota > Dothideomycetes > Botryosphaeriales > Aplosporellaceae > Aplosporella > Aplosporella prunicola. The sequence goes on along the minus strand of NW_022983609.1, from coordinate 19,190 downwards.
CGTGCTACACGACAGTCGACCCCTGGACGCGCCGACATGGAAGGATCCATCTCTTTCGAACAAGCCGACCAGACTTGAGGCTTCTGCCTCATCCCGTGTCTGTAACGTCCGCCGTAAACGTACCCCTCCGCTTGATATCGGCCCTCTCGATGCGTTCTCTGGTCTGGGAGGATGAAGTGGTTGGCCATACTGGAGGATGTTGGAAGAGAGACGCAACCACTTTGACAGGTAGCCGCCAACCTGCCGCAGCAAGAGCATGAACTCATCCCGTCTATGCCAGCAACTCAGCCGCTCTTCATAAGCCCTGCCAGCGAACGGCCTTCCATCGAAGAAAGAGATCCTCTTCAACACCAACATCCGTTGTGGTCTAGTGGCTAGGATTTGCCGCTCTCAGCACAAGAGCATTGCTATAACGCAGTACCGGCAAGGCCGGGGTTCGATTCCCCGCAACGGAATACTCTTTTGATGGTGTTCAGAGGGTGGCAGACGGTAGGGCGGTTGATATACAAATTTTTTGGTGGTGTTGGTATTGCGGTGGCCCGTGCACGAGACAGATTTTTCCGCACCACTCCGGCCGGCTTCTGTATTTCTTGGCAGTGATGATTTCGTTTTGAGAGACGGACATAGAGAGGTAAGATTTTTACATTGAGTTGTAGAGCATCGCTGGTAAAATTCCTAGGGCGAGCTTAGAGGGCGGTCCTGAAGTTATCCGGAGTTAAGAGAGAGAAACACTGAACTTCAATTGGATACAGAATACTTCAAGCCGTGGCAAACTAGGATCCAGCAGCTGTGTGAATGATGTCTCGACACTATCACAGGGCTTTTCTTCCCACTACATTTGAAGATACCATGGCTGCTGCCTTTTCGTCCTCCTACCGTACGTAACTCAGGGCGAAGGATAATAATTATATCATGCAGAGCTTACGGGACTAACAAAGCAATTTAATACTACATACGTGCTCAGATCTTGAGCTGTATGTATGGATAAACCGACTCACTGGCGAGCAAAATGCAAACTCAATGGGCCTTACGCTCTAGCCTCCCCACTTTAACTGCAAGAAGCAACATCCAAAGCAAATCCCTACGAGTCTCGATCAATAACATCTGTAAGTAACAAAACAATGCTCAAGAGAAGCCCGGGAAGAGCTATGGCCGCCTCGCGTCGGCGCCTCGGCCCGAAAATGCAAACACGCACTGAAGCCTCAACACCAACCTTTCAACTAACAAAAAAGAACAACTGCGCAAGCACAAAAAAATAGGCTGGCTGTGCTGGGAATCGAACCCAGAATAAGACGGCCACAACGTCTCGTGATACCTAGTGCTGTTAGTTGGTTGTTGAAGCTTGGATTATTCAGAGATGCTTACCATTTCACCACACAACCAAATTTGGTACTGGTTCTTTCGCAGTTTAACACTATGATCCCCAATCACACAGCAGAAGTATTGATTAGGATGTACTTCACAAGTTGAATGCATTGTGCTGAATGGTAAGCTGACACTCATGTCTGGGATACAGACTCTTTTTGGTGCATCACCAGGCCAACTTTATAGACCGTAGACTGAAAGGTCCTCATCCATCCCCGGAAGTGCCCACACCTCACCATCCTTGCTATTAAACACATCCAACTTCCTCACACCGCGACTTTCGAACCCAAGACTCCGAAACATTGCTCTCGATGACTCATTACTCGGGTAAAAGAGTCCCAGCACCGCATCTATCCCCAAAATTTCTTTGGCGTACTTCAGCAAGCCCTTTGATGCTTCTTTGGCGTACCCCTTTCGTGTTTCTTCTGGCACAATTGCGAATCCGAGATCCGGAGCCGTGTATGTCTCGCCAAGCAGCAGTGACACAGATCCAATCATCTTGCAAGACTGGAGCTTCTGCTGGATGGAGATGTCTCCAGAGACTTTGGAGCTGTTGGCACCGTCTGGTTTTAAACTGACAAGATACGTGCCGTAGCCGTTGCGGACATGCTCGTCGATGAAAAGTGTTGCGAGCCGTTTGCGAGCAGCTTCGCGCGTTGTGATGTGAGTGCTCTTGCCACAGAGAGAAGCTATGAACTCCGGAGTGTTGTAAAGGTATACTAGGAAATCGCAGTGCGCGTCTTTCGAGGGGTCGAAGTATGATAGGTAGAGACGAGGAGTCTCGATGTAGAAATTCGGGTCGGTCATTGTGTTCTTCTTCTGTTGACGCTGATGGGTTAGTTGATTATCATGAAAAAGGCGGATGGTATGCTTAAGTACAGTCAAAAGCTGACAAAGAGTGTATCAGCATGCAAAGTAACCGAAGGTGCGGCACGGTCTTTGCTGTAGGCAACAAAGAATCGTGAGTCATCCTCATTATTGCAAGGGTTTGTTTGCTAGGCGTTGCCGAACAAACAAACAGACAAAAAAAACTTTACATCACTCTGTTTAGATGGTCTTCCAATTTGAAAGGGAAAACTGGACAAAAAGATGCTCCAATAAACTTTCCATGTATAACCAGATTATTCTGTCCGGTTGACAGTTGCAACGTTTCTCTATACCGAGGTAAGCAAATGGTCACAACAATCCTAAGTATGCTGGCAAATATTTTAAAACCGTTTAATATTGATAACAACTGTACACGTAGTAACCGGTCCTGGTTCTAGTAAAGAGTTGAAAAGAAGCTAAAATGAAAAAAAAAAAAAATACATGACCATTAGCAAAGATTAACCTGCCAAGGACTGCCATGATCCGTTTAGCCATCGAGTTCGTGCCTGCCTTGCAACGGGGGCTCATCAGGCCGGTGCGGAAGCTCTGCAACGAGTCCGCTATCCAGTTCGGATGTGCCGTGTAACGGCGGTTCGTCAGGTCGGTGTGGAAGTTCTACAATATTTCCATTGTGGAGTTCCGATAGAGGTTTTTGCTCTGGACTTGTATCCTCTACTTCGAATACGGGGTTTTGCTGGCCCTTTGAACGTCTTCGACGTTTCATAAGCCATACCGCGAGCGAAACCAGGCAGATGATGGCAACTACAGCTGCAACTACAGACCCGGCAACTGTACTTGCTTTCGTTCCTCCGTGGCCTTTAGAGTGGCTGCCTATTTTTGTACTGGTAGCATTTTCGTTGCTGTCATTCACATTGGAAGTGTGCTCTATGAAGAGTTTGCGGACTTCAGGAAGAGTCCAAGTTGGTTCTCTCTGGCTGGTGCACTGTTAGATTGGAATTTATGTGACTCTGTATGCACTCACCCGTCGCTATACCACAACTTTACCATTTCGGGGCTGTCGTAAGCCGATGCGTTTGCAACGTACTTGTCAGACCATTTCAACTCTGTCATATCGAAGATTCCAAGACCTTGCGTGAAGTTGTCTTTGCTCTTCCACTGATTTATCGTTCGATCTCCAAGGTCATCATACGCGGATTCTAGACCCCCAATACTGAGCAATTGTCGACTTCCGATGACATGACAGGTGTGGAGAACTCGCTGTGAGATTGCACGAATTCCAGTTTGGAACCATCGGAATGCAGGTAGAGAAAGTATGTATATTTCACTCATGTCTGAGGGATCAACGGGGTCCCAGCCGCCAAAAACAAAACTTCAAGGATTAGTTAGCGGATTCCTACTGCATTTGGTACTAGAGACTAACATTTCGAAGGTGTCATTATGGCTTTGAGCACCAGCTAAACAGAACCGCTCACGCATTGATGGTGCGGGACCTGTAGCTTCCTGCCAATACCAGTCTTTTGAGACTGGGTCATAAAAGGTGATGTGGGAGAAAGAGTTAAGTCTGGTCGTGTTATGTGGGCTTGCCATTGGAGGGCTTTCGCCGCCCAGAGCAAAAAGCAAACCGTTTGACCCGAATGTTGGAACGTGCTGCATACGGCCGAAGATGGCGGTGTTGGAAGGTGGAAATACAGGGGCGGTGTCGTTACTCCATTTTCCAGATGTCCAGTTGTATGATATCATTCCGGTGATGCCAATGAAGTCACTTGCAGTTCCGTTGTATATTGGGTCCTTCTTTGCCGTAATGACGCCACCGAGAAGGAACCCAACATCAGATGTAGAGGCAGAGAGGCCACCTATAGGCCGAGATAAGTCATCCAAATCCACTGCATATTCTGTCGCATTACTCCATGACCCGCCACCAGTGCCCGTAGTGTCGAATTTCCAAAATGCTGAGCTTGGTGGTTCGCTGTCGTAGACCTGTCCGGCCCAAAGATACAATGAATCAGATGATGGATCAGCCCATATTTCTGGAAGATAGAAATATGGTCCATCACTGTTCTTCTCAATTGCCCGGATGGACACGGAGGAGGTATTCCAGGATGACCGGAGATCAATGGACAATGTGACATTATCTAGAACCTAGTTAGCAATGATATGCACGAACACTACAACCACTTCATTAGAAAAACGCACTCCGAGACCAATCGAACTGCTCTTCGCCTGTGGAGTCAGTGTAGTTCTGAGCTATCTTTCCACCGTCAATGTATACAAAATCTCCGATAAGGGCCGCTTGATAAAGTTAACTCCTGTTGTATGACGGACATATTGAATCTTACAGCCGTGTCCAGCTCGCCTTAGAAATTTGGTGGCACTTGGATTATCAGGCGCACGATGATATAAGGCCATTTGACTTGTGCTGGCAAAAAGCGTGAAGTGTTGGATATGTCTTTAGGTGGGATCGTGGGAGTAGGAGGAAGCTAAAGCAAGGCGAAGCCGCGAACCTCGGGTAGCTTCAATACCTACCCACATTGATGCCATCTGATGTCATGGTCACATGGTGCTAAAAAGTATTGATAAATAAGTTGCCGGCTCATTGCTTGCAGAGGAGGGCGCAATTGAATGATTGAAACATTGCAGTACCGAGAAATTTGGGTCTAGTACATACATATATCTGCAGTCAGCGTCTTGAATTGGTAAAGATTAACGGCCCGCATTGTCTAGGTATGCGGAGGCCTAGTCAGCCCAATTTCCACCTTCCGTTTAAGGATTAGGTAGAGGCAAAGGTTACCGCCTTAGTAATGACTTTAGTAGGGCTTTAGCCCTAAGGTACGCCTTAAAGACAACTTGTGCTGACAGGCTTTGCTAAAAAAAGGAGGAACATCCTAGAAAGCCGAGTAATCTAGCGGGAAGGCTGGCAGCGCTGCGGGCCTATAGTTAAATGAGAGCTCTACAGATAATTATCGCCTAGAAGCACTAGTGCACCCTCTACCACGCTCGAATTAGAGGCTGTGCCGCAACTTCGGTTGCCTAAAAATAGGGAAGATTTCGTGTATTCAAGACCTGGACTTCTTACAAGTTAATTACGCTAGATAAATCTGCCCGATATATACTGGCCTAATAGGTAAGTTTAGAATCGGGGAGTTCTTAGTTACCAATAGGACTATAGAAAAGTACCTACTATTACTTTATCTCCGCCGATCAGTTTATTGATATAGATTTACTATTATTATAGTAAGTACTATAGTTTGCCAGGCCTAGATGCGATCTGTAAGTAACAGCGATTTATATATTTTACCTCTATAACTAATAGTTTTAAAGTTTTCTCTAACAAACAGCGTTATATGTATAATTCTATATCTTCTAAGGTGCCTAACTTAAGGGTTGTACGTAACTACAATTTCAAGTATATTAGTTTTATAGAATAGTAATGCTTGCTATTAAGTCCAAAAAAGACGGGCTTTATACCTATAGCTAGCAGCTCGAATTTAGGCAACATGTCGTAGTTTCTAGGCTAATAAATAGCATACTTGCATAAATATATAGTAATAAAATGCATCTCGTATAGTGGCCTAAAATATATAAATAAATTCTCTATTCAAAAATAAAAGTAGCTGTTCATGCCTTGTAATATCCGATATATAACTATATAATAATAGTCACAATATATAATCGTTCTAAGAAGCTATTAATCTCTACTTATTCAAGACTTTTGCAAGTTTTAAGCCGGTTATAAACAGTATCTCACTTCTAAAAGTCTCGAGCTAGTGTACCCATCTCTTGTAGGTAATTATCTTTACTACACATGAGACGTTAAGTACAAAATAAACTTTACAATCTTATTTAGGGTATATGTCTATGTGAATCTAAAGCAGACCGAAATCTTTCCCCAAAAGGACGCCAAACCCATATGATACGTTCCTGATCATATTTAGTGAAGGGCATTATACTGATTTGGCCGGCGACGCTTTGTTTCCCCTACTCTTTGGTAGCCAATATCACTATCAGGTCCTGCATTCAAGCCTGGACCTTCACCCGATATCGGTATCGCCATTGACTTCGGCGCACCGATGCCATAAGATAAGTCAAAGGATGGTACAGGATCATGACGCCAGTCAAAGAGCCCGAGCAGCCCTTCTACTTGTCCATGCTGCGCCATCAAGCCGCTCTCTCCCATTGCCGTTCCTCCCACAACAGCCAGTGATCTAAAGTCGAACAGATCCAGAGCCAGATCGTCTACTGCATGATCTCCGGGAGGAGTATTGAAAGTCGAGGTAGGATTTGTAGATGAGGTCGGTCCCGTAAGCACATCAAAATGATCGAACGATAATGGTGGCGGTGAATCAGCGTGCGAGTCTGTAGTGCTTACGAGAGGGTCTCGATAGTGGTTGGTGGCGGATAAGCTGAGTAATTCGTCCCTTGTGCCTTGATAAGACTCAGCTGAAGACGCCGGAGGGAATTCTTTTTGGTGATAAGCTTTCGGCGGTCCGAGCAAGCCGCTGTCGCGGACACAGGCCTGGTAAAATAGCCGCGAAGTTTTGAGGCGCCGTTTCACGCTCCGTAGGGATCTGGACGGAGCATCGATTTTATCCCGGATGATGTGGTAGAGATAATCGGTGGTCGTGATCAACTTGTCCATTTGCCCCGAGATGATTCGAGCTTGGTTCGGGCGTTCTTGCATGATGAGGCGGAAGAAGTCTAGGCCACGGCTGCATGCATCGATTGCTTGAGCCTGCATTTCGACCAAGCAAACTCTCCATACTGTTTTCTCGGCGCCTGATTGTGGATCTTGGCTTCTGGCGATCATATCTCCAAGCGAATTGGAGATGTGTAGGAACTGGCCCAGCATTTGTTTTACTGTATCTTCCGCCACCATATTGCGATTGGATGGGAAAATGGCGTGAAGGAGGATAGTATAGAATGCTGTGAGCACAAGCTCTAGAGTATCGGCGCTTGAGATTTTCTCTTTCATCAGGGAAACGCAATCAGTGACGACTCTCCTGACTCTCTTGCAGAGATCTCTGGTGTCTTGTGAGTGAACGGTCCGAGCAAGCCTGTTATAGTGGTGCATCAAACGGTCCTGCCAATCCAAATACGCCCCTGAGTGATCGACTTCAATTATTTGTGGGAGAAGCGAGAAGTTGTGCGCCGCTGAAGATGCAATGCAGCTGAGGGGCCAAAACTCTTTGATCATGCGCCTCTGCACCGGAAGTGTCGAAATATTGCCAGACAACTCGTCGAGCGCGATGACAATGGATCCTGCGCTATCGATTGGAAGAAGGTTGAGTGGCATGAATGAGTGCAAAAACCGCACAGAGGACCTTCCGTTTTGCATGAATGCCCATAAGCTGAGCGCAAAGCTTGTCCACCAGGCGTAAGCCAACAGTTCTGTTTCGACCTTGGCGGACGTCAGCTAGCTGAACCAACACAATATGGCCGTGTCTCACTAACCTTTGGCACTGAGACGCCATTTACAGTGCTGAGCGCTTCGGTGGCTTCAGAGGAAGTTCTGTCTATCTGTCCAACCAAGCGACCCGCTAACCGGATGTAGCATACAGCTCTCCGGAACGAGCCTGAGCACAGCTCGTACCAACCCAAAATGAGCAACAGCTGAACAGTAGACAAGTTCGTAGCTGATGACGAGCGGTGTCTCAGCTGAGCTGCTGCCCACGCGATCATACTTTCGCCCTTTCTCCTGGAATCGGTGTCATCGTGCGCAAGATAAGCGGTGCCAATGATTGCGGCTAATAGGGCGTCATCAACGGATTTGTCCCGTAGGCTTCGAAGGAGAAGTGTTTTAGACACAATGACCGTGAGTGGGTGCACAGAGAACCAAGTCTGAATCATCTGCGAGTTCCTGCGGTCGTCTTGCAGAATATGAGCCTCCAGGTTGGGCCGAGGCGGGTCAAACATGGTCGTAGTAGGATCCGAGGAGATGCTCCTTGTGTAGTAAAGATTCCCTCCCTCAGCTGAATTTTGAGACCCAAAACATCCGACCTTGACTGAAACTGAGTTGACCAAGTCTTGGACGACGAGCGGTAGCACGCCGTTGATTCCTAACCGTGCTCGTGGAGTGCTGGATGTGTATTTTTCATTGGCAAAGCTTGCGGCGAAGTCTTCATCGAGGTCTGCGGCAATGTTACCCTCGCTGGTGCTTTTGGGGGTGGAGGGTAGCGAGATAGGCGCGGCCGGTGCAGAAGGTTCAACGGATCGTCTCCGTGGAAATTCAAAGTCGTAGGTACAGTCGATGCCACGCTCCCGGCAAGCGTCGCATATACGTTGTCCTGAGCATCGGATCTTGCGAGTGCGACAAAAGTTGCAGCTCCGACGGAGCGATTTCTTGGCTGATTTTATCATAGCTGCGGGAAAGTTGCAAGATCAACACCCTGTACCTCTGTATGTATATATACGTGCTCGTGGCACAGCCCGTTGACTGCTGAATCAGCGTAAGCTGCCAACGGATGCATATGCAAGTTATAATCGAGGGAACATCAGCGCGGATGCGGATGATCTGTCTTTCTTAACATGAGAATGACTGGCATACACCACCTTATACAAATCTTCCTTCGTGACGCACTCCTCAAAGATTCTTGTAGTTTGGTGATTGCGTTGAAGGCATTGAAATAATTGTGAAGGGTTTGAAAGGTTTCAGCCTCTGGATAAGGTAAGACTGAGAATTGTTGCAATCAGTTATGTTTGAAGCAAAGAAGAAACCGATAAATGCTCGAAGAAAGTTTTCTAGATTCCAGAAGATACATTCGGCGACTTTCAGTTAATGATTCCTGGGATTTTGTGTTGGTACTGGAGGCCCACTTTCGTGCATTAGTGCTGACGTATTCCAACTACCGCAGCTCCCCGCCCCTAACCTGATACACTTGCAGACCTATAAATAAACAAAATAGAGTGGCGTATCTTTCCTTCTTTAGTAGCGTTAGGACTTTGAGATTTTCATGTTCATATAACCGCTATTCACCCACTATTTTTGGAGTGTGCTAAGTGGAATTACCTCCTATCTATAACTATAGAGGGAGCTCGGTATTTATTATTAAAAGAGCTGATAATGCTGAGATAGTAGTAATCAAGATGCCTTTCGTAATACTATACTAAGAGCGTTAACTCAATCCGAGTAAAGCGCTGTCTCTTCATTATACCAATATAGAACGAGTAGAAATTGATTATACTAAAAGATATTGCATAACGTAGAAGTATATTGTCTGACTATCTCAGGCCTTTGTTCGTATGTTACTAGTCATAACTTAAGTAAATGTCACACTAAAAGCAACAATTTCTGGAAAAGTTACAATAAACCTATATTTGCATTGATTTTCGACGTACCACACTTTGTCAGAGAATACAACAATAGTAACAGTAGAACTTGGCCTCGCGATAGGAAGCATTTACTTTCTGATAGGGTAGAAGGCCATTATCCGGAGTTTTTAATGTTGAATTGACACAAAGGCATTGTTTAGTCCTTGACCCGGTTTGTTTAAATAGGCATTAAGATGAGATGAAAAACGAACAAACAAGTCAAAATGGCTGATAGCAACCCCGAACCGACCGACAACATGTCAAGCCTTGATAGAACTGTTGATGAGGGGGCTTCAACTGGAGCTCGCCAAGCGAGGGCAGCTTCTGAAAGTGCTGCGTCGGATACTTCAACCTTAGTTCACCAGCCAAGGGGATTCGATATGGAACATCTTCGGGATACCGCTAGACAGTTTGTCAAGGATCCAGACGAGTTTACTCGCGATGAGGTTGCCATGCTCATCCAATCCTTTCCTGCTATCAGCAATCCAGACTACGCTCCTTCGATCTGCACCATATGCCAGAAGGAAATGGGTCCTGGGTCAATTGTCTGCCTTGGGTGCCCAAATGACCTATACCACGCGGTGTGTCTACTCGGTTGGTTCACTCGTATCGACGACTATACAGGTAGTTATCGACGTAAATGTCCCAACTGCAATATGCCACTCTACAAGGAAACGTACGATGGGTTTGCCCGCCGCGTAGCTGCACTTGATGACGTGAGTGTAACTGATGAGGACGACCCAGAGCCAGAAGACGAAGATGACGAGCCCGATACACACGAGGCTGATACACCTGAGTCTGGTCCACTTCAACCTGCTCACGAACCTGATACCCCTGAGTCTCCTAGTTCTCAGGAGCTGACGCTTTACCAGCATGCCCTGGCCAACACAGTTCCGTCGATCCCCGGTAACGAGATTGAAAACCGGGAGGAGATTGACGACTCCAGTCATGAGAACAACGCCACTATCGATGCCATGCATGGCTGGATAGTACGTGTTACGCCCTGGGATGAGATGCTGGCAATGCGCGAGACGGTCCAGCCCCATGGAACAATCGATTGGCAGAAGTTGTACGCAGTCTTCATGGGAACCAAGCACCGCCTCTCGCAGCGCCTGACCCCCCTCAGATCCCATCCCAGTCTCGCCCAGAGTGGTCGTGAAGTGCCGCAGCTGGAAAAAGAACTGGACCAGGGTGAGTACTTGTTTGACAATCAACTGAGGAGCACTAGCTGGCGCATGGGAATGCACGCATCCGCACGTCTAGCCTTGGGTCTCGGTCGTACGATTGACGACCTTGACAATGAGCCTGACCACCTCGTCTGGTGGGACATCCTTGTCACGTACGCCCAGGCATATGATTTGCCATGTGATGCATCAGTTGCAAAGATGAGGGAAGCTCTGCATGCCTTCGTCAATTCACTGGGCCATGGCTTCCGATCATATAGAGAAGAGGCTCTCTTGCGGGGGCTGGTCTTGGAGCTTTCTAGACAGAACTTGGCCATGTTTATAGAAGACGATGACATGGCCGCCGAGTGTCAGATTCTAGAAGAGGCAGTGAAGGGTGCCCACTGGTACAGAGCTCAAGAAAACGGCACACTAGATCTTCGTTGATCATGGATGACGGAGGAGAAACACGGAGAATGGAAGCTCAGCAGCCAGCAGTAAGGGTATATACTCTGCTTGTGAAGCCGATTTTGTTTAGCTGACTTTTCCAGGTCTTTCGTTTGTATGGCGGATCTTTCATCTGTTCTGGGTAGTTGCTTCAACACCGTTGTTGGGGAAAGATCCTAACAAAAAACTAGAAAAACAAAAAATGTATCCTAAGTGAAAAATAAAAAATAAAAAATTGAACCAACCTTCTCTATTGCCGACGTGCGTTTAGTTCTATATATATATATATATCCAAGAGCCCGTAAAGTATGGAAGTTGCCCTGGGCCGCGATCCTGAAGATCTTGCGGCTCGTGCAGATCGCCTTCATCCAGGTGATGAGGGCTTCGAGGGCCGGGGCTGTGACGATGGAAGGGAGCATGATCTTTCCATCCGTGAGGGGCAGGTCTGCAAGGCTGAAGGCGCCCAGCATCTTCACATGGATGTTGAACTGCCTCTTGTTGCCCTCAGTGTCGGTGACGACCAGGGGAATATATATATTCTGTAGTACACGCTGGTTACAGAACTTATACTTATTCTACACTATTCAGCGGACAAAAAGCTGAAGAGTGACAAATACTATTGAGTGACAAATACTAGACAACTAGACAAGTCGGACTTTAGGTGAAGAGGCTTAAGAATAAACATCCTTGTTCCTTTTAACGAGTGCTATCTAGACAAGTATATATATCTTTAGTAGATATTCTAGAAGTAACTACTAAGGAATATAATAGAAACATAAAGGAAAACTCCTAAGAATCTAGTAAAACTTTCTATCCGGAGGGATAAATTCTTAATAAAGAAATCTTTTAAGTATTATCTTAACTTCTAATAATAAACATTAAGGTAATCTAGATGAACTTCCACGAAATTTATAATTCTATGCATATATCCGTTTCCACATTAGAAAGCGCTCTAACCTTATTAAACCTCTACTAATCCCTCTTTCTCAACGCCTACCCTAAACCCCGTAGATAAATAAAAAATGCATTGTTTATTTGTTGAAGCCCTACATTCTAAAGCCACAAAGCCCCTATACAGCAAGCACAAAATAATACATAGCAAGCAGCAGGACAAAGGAGAAACACAACGAGCAGGGAATTCATGGGTTAAGCCGTCCATCGCGACTCACGTGAATCTTTGTATCTCTTTTATATCGCCCGCTGCTGAACCTTGATAGAACTATCCATCCTTTACACCACATTCTTCCACGCAATCGTTCCCTGATGCACGCACGCACGCCGGCCGACAGGAAGCAACCATGCCGATCCGGTAGCAAGCCGGCAAACGAAGCCCACTGCGTCATCTTTAAAACAGCGGGCACAAAGAAAAGCAAAAACACGAGGGCAGGAGACCGGCTTTTGTTTGCTATGTCGCAAAAGTAAAACACGGAAGGATATACAGACAAAGAAAAAGGGTAACTACAAAGCCTTTTACCAATTAAAGCGACAGTAGCTCCCTCAACTGGGTTTCTACAGGAAAATTTCTTTGCGCGCATGCATATGCACCAACCTCAAAAGCAGTTGATTGAGATAAAGCCAGTGGCAGTAATTAACTACATGAAAAAAGCCCCAAGAGGGCGACCAGCATCAAGCACGGCGTCCACGTCCACAAGCTCTCGCATTTACAGAGTGTTACCCGCGCTCTTAGGGACAGAGTCGATGATCTTATCAACCGACTGGCAAGCGGGGATAGTCGCATCCGTGAAGTTGGCCATGAAAGCCGTGTCGGAGTACTCGAAGGTGCCCGAGTTCTCGAGCTTGTTCTCGACGCAAGCACGGCCAATAAACTCCTCGCACTTCTTGTTCGTGGTGGCGTCGGGCGAGCTGAACAGCTGGCCATTGCCCGCCCACGTCGTGTCGTCGGCAACGGTCTTGACGTCGATGAAGGCGTTGCCCTCGAACAGGCCCTGTCCGTTGGTGTCGCCCTCGATCGCGTGCCCGTTGTTGTCGTCCCACACGTTGTTGCACGCGTGGAAGAGCGTCGACCCGCTGAGCGCGGGGCTGCGGCCCGAGCCCTTGTACAGGTAGTTGTTGCGGAAGGTGATCTGGTCGTCGGCGCCGACGAGCTCCATGCCCCAGTACTGGTACCCGTCGCAGGCCGTCGAGTACGGCGTGCTGCCGTTGATGAAGTTGTTGGACAGCTCGATGCGCGAGTTCGCGCCGTGACCGAACACGTAGTGCACGCGGCCCGTCTCCGACGTCTGTGTTCCTCGTTAGCTGTGCTTCGTTGGGCAGGGTGTGCGTTCGCATCCTTACCGTCACGTGGTCAATCCAGATGAGGTCGCTTTCGTCGAAGCTGAGGCCATCACCACCCCAGACGTACTTGGGGTTAAGTTCGGTGATCTTGATGTTTTGGACAATAATGTTGGTGGCGTTGGCCCTGAAGCGGAGGCCCTTGCCCCTGATGACGCCATTGGAGCCCTCGCCCAGCAGCGTCTTATTCGAAGTGACGTCGATGGGCTTCTTGCCCGCGTTGTCGTACGTCGCGTCAACGCTGTCCTTGTCGCCGCAGCCAGATCCCGTGTCGAGCTGCTGCTGGCACGCGTCGCCCGTGCCCCAGTTCACGCACGCCTTGCCTGTCGTCGTGCCCTCGGTGCCGATAAAGTTGAACTCCTCCTTCAGAACAATGACTTGCGGGTCATCGCTCGTGAGCAGCTCCTTGAGCTCGTCAACGTCGGCCGGGTAGACGGGCGTCGCGTCGCCGCCGCCGGTCACGCCCGAGGCAAAACCCTCGGCCTTGCCGGTGACGGACTGGGCGCTGGCGAGGGCGGCGGTGGTGGCGGCGCCGGCGAGGAAAGTGGTAAGCTTCATGGTGGGTAATGAACGGTATTTTATGTACGTGAAATGAGCGTAAGAAGTGTTGCGGTTGAATGAGTGGTGAGCTGCAGTGCAATCTAGGTTAAGGTTGCTCGTGCCTACTATATAGTTCCATGGCAGGGAGCAGCCAAGCGCCCCTCACCAACACTCGCATAAGCATATCTCCAGATCATCTACCTGAAGCTTGACTCTGCGTGGGCCGTTTGGGGCGCGGCATGACAGGTGGAGAAAGGCGCAATGAGGCCGGCTGCCAAGCCCTGGGTTTCGAAACTGCCGAGCCGGATTTAAAAGCCGGGGTGGTGTAGACGGCTTGCCGGCCCCTGGCTTTGGTGCTTTTAATCTATTTTAAAGTGGCCGAGACGGGCTTGGATTTCTCCTCGCGGCCCGGTGCGGCGGGTTTAACGGGGGGGGGACTGGCGCCGTTTCGGGAGGCGGAAGGGAGCACGGGCCGGGCGCGGAACGGGGTAGAAGCAACGCATGCGGGCATGTTTGGCGAGAGGCGCATTGCGGATTTACTGAGCTGGGAAACCGATGGAACCACCTGCCGTGCCCACTTGCCGCTTTGGTCGCAGAATAGGGGCGTCGATGAAGAAACACGGCTCGCTTGCAGCGCGGTAGATGGGGCGGACCACCTACTGTTTCGCATGGAGATCTGTTTCAGCTGACGACCACTTGGCGCGCGCTTGGACGCGTTTGAAACTTCCTTTGCTATTGTACTTGCAATTACCGCTCTTTTTGTTCTGCTAAACCTACCTACTACAACATGTCTCGCTGTGCCGTGCCCACAATAGGAGTCGGTCCCGCTCGACAGCTGTGCCGTCTGCCGTCTGCCGTCTGCGAGTTGACCATCGGGTTGCAAAGGAAAGGGGTTGTCGTTCCACTCAAGCATTCGTGATCCCTTCTATATTCCTCGGGTCTCCGCGCTCTGCTCGAGTAAGCTTCCGCACGCCCTCAACAGGCGGTTTAAAATGACATTTCAAGCCGTTATACATTAAGCTGTTGGTTTCCACATAGCGACCAGGAATCTCTGGTTCTTGCACCAAGGACCTCATCCAGACTTGATCTAGACAAGGGAAGTGGCGTTGCAACCCGAACATCAAGTTCTTCAAGGATCCTTTGGGCGCCCGAAGCCACTCGAAAGAAAGACTCTTCAGGCTGGCTCCAAAGTGCGCCATGAAGAGCAAGTTCGAGTCGAGCCGCTTGGTCCTGAAATACCTGAGGTTCAGGCGCCGCAGTGGCGGCTTCCAGGTCGTGTCGAAGGTGCGGAGGAGGGCCAAGAGCTCGTCAGCGGGGTGCAGGTACGACAGCTGCAAGGAAAAGGTCTCGAGGCTCCGTGCGGATGTGATTAGCTCGGCTATCAAGGCATTCTCGCCGCTGGATGCACGGTAGGCGATGTTGAGATCCAGATCGCGAAGATTCTTGCCCCAGGCCTCCTTGAACCTGGGATTGCGGTACAGGTGCTCCGGCATGCGGTCGGGCTCCAAAGCAAAGCAGACCTCGGGGTAGGATTCCGGAAGCCGATTAGGAGCCTTTGTAAAATACGCTTTATTGTAGGATCCCAGAGTGAAAGCACTGATCAGCCTCCCGGATTCCGAAACGTGGAGCAGCAGCAGCGCCAGGACGTCGGTCAAGGCAACGCCATGCGCATGCGTGGTTGTATCGGGACCTTTATACAAGATTCTGAAGGAGCGGCATTGGGGAAGGCTGTCGACGCACAAGGTGCGCAGAAGCCTGTCAATCGCGGGCGGGAACGGTTCTTTGAGACATCCGGCCGACGAACGATGCCAACGGCCTCCAAGGTCTGTATCTTTTGGCCCGGTGATGCATAGCTCACGAACAGACTGTCTTGCCAATGGATGCTGCGAGATTGCTTCGACTTGGCGTAGGCTGTCGGTGGACAAGTCTGTGGTGAGGGTGTCGAAGTTGCAGGTGCGGAAGAAGAGCGGGCCCAGCTTTGTAGCCAGCTGTCGACAGACGAGACGCGCTGAGCCGAGGTCGTTCTTTTCAAAGTCGCTGCAAATCCACTCAGTCAGCTCGGTTGGGAGCAGATGCAGGGCCGCGCTCATGGTCGGTGGGCGGAGGAGCGAGCGGAGGAGCGAGCGAGCGAGCGGCAGAGCGGCAGAGCGGTGGTGGCGGGGGGATCTCTTGGCACGGCGGAGGGCATGATCCGTGCTTCCTTTTTCCGAACATCCCCCGCGCCCAACAATCGCCCTCCCATCATTCATCTCCGCTAGCCTCTGCATGAGTATTTCATCCCAGAAGGCCGTCAAGCGCATCTCGAGCCGCGCAACGCCATCCGGAACTTCAAGGCCACGCCGTCAGAGCTGTCGAGCGATGATACTGGCAAAAAATATTCGCGCTTGGAGGAAAGGAAAAGGATAGGAAGAGCATAGGAAAAAGGGGCGGCGTGTTTATTGCCGGGGTTGTGGTCGGGAGCGGAGCGGAGATGAGGGCAGAGTTTCGAGAGTGATAGGATGGGGAAGGAGAGAGGAGGATGTTGGGTCGGAGTGTAAAAACTTTCACTCGGAAAAGGTATGTAAACTTTCCGCGGCCTTCTTACTTTCGGACCAGGAAATGCTTGTGGCACATTATCAAGCGCACTCCAAATTTTCAAAATGACCGTTTATTTATACCTGCATAAAGCCACAAAAGGAAAGACGTCCCATACATTCCTCGTTCCCATCGTGTTTTTTTGTTTTCGTTCCCGTAATTGCTATGATCCAGCAGTCCGTCCGCCAACCACGTGTCTAAGCACCAGGGCAGATGTAAGGACCATCAGCCAGGCTGTTTTGAGCGTAGCAGTAGGCGCCATCGCCGCCTCCAGTGCCAGTGCACTAAGGTCTCGTCAGCAGCGAAACTTTTTCAGTGACATCCTAAAGCTTACCGATCCCTTGGTGCACCCGTAGTTGATCAGGCCAATCTTGCAGGAAGTGCCGTTGCATCCCTTTACGTTTGATGTTAGTTCGTTGTTCGAATTACAAGGCTAGATTAAGGCTTACTCCAGTGAAAGCTGGTGATTTGCGCTCCTCGTGGTGAGTTGGGCTGGCAGCGACCATGGTGGTGCCAACAGCGAGGATGGCGAGGACGGTGGCGAGGCTGAACTGCATTGTGCAAGACGGTTGTTGTTGTTGGAGTGGTTGAAGTGAACAGGTGAAGATGGATGTGAGTGATGTCTGGATGGTAAAGATGTACACGGGCTCCGTTTATATAGACAGCGGGAGCGCTCAGCTTCGCCTTCGAGTCCGTCACTCCGGCAGCAGTTATCATGAGAAGAGGGCGCAGCCCGAGGCCCAAAGCTCTTGTCTGAGACCCTTCTTGAATATCTTTACTTGTTGTGCTATAGACCCAACTCGCTTGTGGGGTTTGTCAGGCTACATGGCTATGTTTGTAACCCTCCGGATGTTGCCTACGTATGTTCACCGGCCGTGCATCCGCTATTAGGTAGCTAGTCATCGTTGACCTATTTCCTTATTCAGCCTAGTTTCCTAGTTGAGATAAGCGGACGCAGAGGATACTTCATTTTGATGCTAGGCGGCACTTTGTCTTACTGGAACACGTCACTGTAAGCGAAACCCGGCGCAGAATTCCCTTATGTCCCAGTGCCGTATGCTCCAAAATCTGACACGAGTTTCAACCGTTATCCTAAAATACTCGAGTCACTTAATGATTGGCTCTCGTCTGAGGTTTTCGGGAGTTTTAGAAACCATGCCCTGGGACCTGCAGCGACCTCGTCCCCACATTGGGCAAATCTGTACCTGGGCGGAAGGATTCCGGATAGCCAACGAAGCAACTATCTCAGATTAGGATAATAGGTAGAACTGCGCTTGCAGATCACTCGACCCGATATCGTTTAGGTGCCGAGAATCACGCCGTGGGGGCGGAAGCTGGTCAACTTCATCGATTAAGAACCGGGAATAGTGTTGGTGTATGTCTCACTTTCCCCGCATTTCCTACAAAATTCATTGTCGTGTACTTCAGGAAACAATACTCTGATTGCTTTGTTCCTTTAGTGCTTGAGATGCGAAAGAGCAAACATGGCTTTGCTATGTCCGTCTCGATTGCATTTGCCCTGCGAATTTACGATAGCGAATAATCTCAGATTTGGAGACTATAGCGAATAATGTTAATGTTGAGAAAAAAGGTGGGGGCGAAATGTACCGTCGCAATGGTGCATCGTTTTGGATTCCTAGGTCTCTCCGATGCGCCCAAAAGAGGAAACGATCAACGCTGTTGATCGATCTCACGGCACTTCATTGATCTGCCAGAATTTCAGGCATCCTTCGGCAGCCCGGCAAACCTTACTCTCGAACAACACCCTTGTATTTTTTTTTTTTTCTGAAAAGGCTATAGCTATGGTAGGCGCAGTCCCGATATCGGATGCATGGTGAAAGTGGATCCAAAAACATTAGTGAACTCGAAAAAAATGAAAAATTGATGCGAGACAAGAAATTCAAATTGGTGAAGGATTGGCAAAGGTTTTTCTAGCGTTCTACAAAGTGAGACAGCTAGCAGTGGCCGATATTGGAGCATAGCAAATCAGTGACTCTGTCAACTTGCATCGATTTGCCACTTGCCGGCAGTGTCTCCAACAACAACTTGTTTCACTTGGACTTGGACTGAGACTTCCTCGTCCATAGCATCATCAAGTTTGGCAGCTATAACCCGCAAAGCTATAGCATGAATTGCTGTTTTCGTTTGCTGCTAGTGTCTCGGTGGGCTTCCTAGAGGGTCTCGAATCATCCTTCCACTTAACCAATTGTGCTATTTTTCCTACCGAGCTGCGATCCTTCGGCTTCTGCGGACAAAGTGGTGCCACCGTGGCTTGGTTTGTAGCATCGATGTCGGAGTATCTACCGAGTAGTGGGCACGAACATCCCTGTACCTGCATGTTTGGAGACTGAGGCTTAGACTTAGAGCTGGCAGTATCAGATGGTTATGATGCATGCTGACGTGAGTGCTTCCAGTGATGTATTTCTCCTCCCTCGTAGATAGCACTGTGCTCAGACTGAGTTCCTTCTGTCTTACAACTTGTTCACTGTCTTTGGTCTCTACGCTACTACCTTTCTCTGTTGTATGTGTCCTATTTCTGTTTGTCTTAAGCTGCAGGAGGTATATTATAAGCAGACACAATTTGTTGGACTATCAGACCACATTTCTTCATGCATTATTCTTTATATTCACCTTGCTTTTTCGTTGTCTCAACACCCTGTTACTTTCTATAAGCGA
>NW_022983608.1:0-38017 GCF_010093885.1 Aplosporella prunicola CBS 121167 | reverse complement strand
ATCACCACCACCACCACCACTCCTCCCCCACGCCACTGCACATCCACACACAGAAAAGACGACCAAGCAAAGCAAGCAAAGTAAAGAGGACCAAAAAAAAAAAAAAAAAAAAAAAAAAAAAAAAAAGGTTTAATAGCCAAATAACGCATCACGCAGAACGCAGAACCCTATCAAAACCGCAGAAGCAGAAACAGCAAGAAAACCCAAAGCAAAGCCTAGCCTGCCCATCCCGTCCTGTCCTGTCCTTTCCCTTCCTTCCCGTCCCGTCCAGCCAGCCGTCCGTTCGCATCCAGAGTTGTTGTTGTTGTTGTTGCTCGCGTCCCGCATACCCGTCTGCCCATCCGTCCGTGTGTGTGTTTGTATGTGTCTAAGTGTCTGAGTGTGAGAGTGCAAGGCAAGCCCACCCATCCATCCCGTCCACGCACGCCATACCAAAACGCTCGCCGTGCAGTCCTAGTCCCCGTACGCCGCCGCCGTGCAGGAGTATAGAGATATAAAAGCCAAGTTCAGTTATCAGTTTCAGTTTCAGTTTGGATTTGTGTCTGTTTGTTTGTTTGTTTGTTTGTTCGTTGCAACTCGCAAGCACCGCACCGCACCGCACCGCACCGCACCAGTGTGGTACAAAAGTAGGTAGGCAGGTAGGTAGGCAGGCAGGCACGCAGGAAGATAGGAAGGTATCGTAGCATACCAACCCAGCAAGCCGAACCAAGCCAAGGTGAACCAAGCCAAGCCAAGCCAGCATCATCGATGACTAGGGGTGTGGATGAGGGAGTACGAGTAGAAAGACAAAAGCGCCCACAAGCGCAGCCAGCTACGCGTGCATGCATGCGAAAAGAATCAACCACCACCGCCGCACTCGCACTCGCACTCGCACTCTCAAGTCCCGGCCCGCTAGCTAGCTACCCGACAATGAACGGCTAAGAAGACCCGGCGGCGTGTATGTGTAAGTGTGCTTGTGTGTGTGAGGGAGTAAGTAAGTCTAAGGTATCAGAAAGCCCAGCCCAGCCCGGCTCGGCCCGGTGCAGACAAACAAACAACCTATCGAGAAGGAGGAGGTTACGCCGCCGACTGCTGCTGGCGACCGAACGCGTTGCCCGCACTGGACGAAAGAGGCTTAGAACATGGTGCCAAAGTCCTCGTTGACGGTCTGCAAGGGCTTCCTGGCGCTCTCGGCCTTGCCGTTCTCGTCGGCTGGGTTCTTGCGGTGCCTGTTTGTGTCAGCGCTGCGTTGTGGTTGAAAGAAACATGCAATCAACATACCTGAACGTAAAGCCGACAAACAAGCTCTTGCTCATTTTCTCCTCGCGCTCCGCCATCGTCTCCAGCGCCTGCTGCTTCTCGTGCACCTCCTTGTACTTGGCCATATCTGCCTCATTGCCAAAGTCGTCAAAGTAGCCCGCGTCCGTCTCGCTGTCGAGCTCGGGCACAAACGGCGCCTTTTGCTCGCGCAGCTTCTCCCAGTCCACCTCGGCAAAATAGGCGTGCGCGTGGATCTCGCTGATGCCGCGGAAGCGCGACGTCTTGGACGCCACCAGCCGCGTAATCAGATCCCACGTCCGCTTGCTCAGGAAGTAGCTCGGGTCCTCGTACACGGGCTTCTTGAGCACCTTCTTCCACTGCTTCAGGTTCTGCCAAGTCTCGTCCACCGTCGCGCCCGCAAACGGCGGGTATCCCGCCAGCGCCTCGAACAGCATGCATCCCAGACTCCAGTAGTCGACCGTGAAGTCGTACTCTTCACCCTTGAGCACTTCGGGCGCCATGTAGTCAGGGCTACCGACGATGCTCTTGGCGTAGTTGACGTCGCGCTCGCGCAGTGACCGATACGCGTCTCGTCGTTCCGCCGCCGTACGCTCCTCCATGGGCCGGCCGAAGGGAACCGCGACGTTGCCCACCGACTCGAGCTTCACTCGCATGGATTCAATCTTGGCGGGTGCGAGCATGCCCGCGGCGAGACCAAAGTCGGTGAGCTTGACGTGGCCGGTGCTGTCGATGAGGAAGTTTTCGGGCTTCAAGTCACGGTGGATGTAGCCGAGCTGGTGCAGGGAGTCGACGCAAGAGAACATCTCGGCGACGTAGAATCGTGCGTGGCGGTTGTGCAGCACGCCAGTGTTGTTGAGCAGAGTACGGAAATCTCCACCGGGCACGTATTCCTAGACTGGTCAGTATGAGCGGAAATGTGTGAAGGTCAATAACGCACCATGGCCAGGTAGATGCTTCTCTCGTCCTGGAAGGCATAGAGCAGCCTGGTGAGCCACTCGCTCTTGGCATTGGTCAAGATGTCGCGTTCGGTGAGGACGTGTCGGACTTCGTCAAGCTTGAACAGCAACTTCTTACTCATGACCTTGAGGGCGCACACCTCGCGCGTGTCCTTCTTCTGGGCGAGATAGACCTGTCCATAACCACCCTGTCCGACCTGCGTGAGGATTTGGAAGTCACCGTGCCTCAACCTAGTCCTACGCTTGCGCAGGTTTGCGCGTTCGCGACCAAGGTATTTTTGGAGCACTTCATGGTACTCTTCGTCGGGCGTGTCGGGGGGAGGCGGGTATTGCGCCTTGAATTGCGACAAACGGGTCTGACGATTGTGGACGTAGGAGAGGAGGTCGTAGTAGTAGTCGAGGAAGTCTGGAGGGTCAGTCAGTCAGCGCATGGCACGATCCATGGCAGAGGGCAAACGCACAGAGCTGGGTGACATTGGCCAGGCGCTTGACCGAAGGCTTCTGCAACTTCTCGACGTCCTCTGGAGACAGGCCGCGCTGGAGATTGTACGTCTTGCCGACAGAGGCGTCGCCGCGCGGCTTGTAGGGCTCCTGGCGTGAGGCGGCGGCCTGTGTCACGAAGTTGGACTCTTTGGGCACCGCCGGCCTGTCTGGCGGCGTGTTTTCCTTGTTCGCCCTGCGCGTTGGGCTGCCTTGGTCGAATTCCGACCTGTTGGGGCTGGGCGAGGCGGGCGAGTGCTGGACAGGACGAGCGATGCGGCTGGGAGTGCCGACGGTGGGCATGAGCTTCATGGCATTGTCGAAGACATTGGGCAAGTCATAGGCACCGGGCGGGGCATGGTGCTTGCTGGGACTGCCGGTGGGAGTCTGCTGGGGCGACAGGAAGGCCGGGTTGGACGAGGGAGTCTCGGGACGGTTGTACATGTCGGGCGGGAAACGGGTGTGGAGGGGTGGAGGAGGGAGGGGCATATCGAAAGGGCGCTTGTCGTCCATGGCGGTCGTGGGAACAGCGGCGCACAGTGGTGAAGTAGGTGCCGGCAGAGAAAGATTGTCGCGCGCGGGAATGCGATCAACAGCGCATCGCGCCAGCGCCCTGGCAACACCCAAGCTTGGCGCCGTCGTATCAGCCGCATTCCCCTCATTTCCCATCATCACCACCGTGCTCGACAACGTTTCAAGGCGCCGAGCCGCATTCTAGAAGCTGATGGTTGGCTACTGGCTGGTTGGCTGGCTGGCTGGCGTGCTGGCGTGCCTTAGTTGACCCGGCTCCCCACGGCTAGTGACACCATCACACACGCACGCATGCCCAGTCGCCGCCGCAACCCATCGAGAATAGATGGGAACGATGCGACGACAATGTAGGTGGTTAGTTATGTAGATGGGTGCCTGTTCTTCCTCGGGCTGTCTCGCTGTCGGGCCTCTGCCCTCTCTCTCCCGCCCGCCCGCTGCCCGCTGCCCGCCGCCCGCCCACTGCCGTCATCAAATATTAACCCCGGGATCTCCCGGTCAATTTTACGCCTTTGCTTCTCCGCTAGCTTCTCCTCCTCCAGCTGCAGCATTGAAGCTTCATCTTCATCAATTGCCCATCTCGCCGCCATGCTTCGCTCCATTGCGCCCCGGGTTCGCGTTTCCGAGAGCCTCCTCCGTCCCGCAGCACATGCGCGGGCGGCTCTCCCCGCGTCGGTTGCCGCCGGCAGGGCCTCGTCGCGTCCCCTCTCTGTCCTCCCCCGCGCCGCCAGACCTCAGCTTCGCATTCCCCAGACCAACGCTCTGCGCACCTTTGCTACTACCTCCAGGATGGCTTCCAACACCCGTACCGAGAGCGATGCCTTTGGCGAGATCCAGGTCCCCGCCGACAAGTACTGGGGAGCTCAGACGGAGCGTTCGCTGGAAAACTTCAAGATCAACCAGCCCCAGGACCGCATGCCTACGCCCATCATCCGCGCCTTCGGTATCCTCAAGGGCGCTGCTGCGACCGTCAACATGAAGTATGGTCTTGGTAGGTAGGTCCAGCTTGGTTCTGCACCGCCAGCGCTAACGCTCTCCAAGACCCCAAGGTTGGCGCCGCCATCCAGCAGGCCGCCAGCGAGGTTGCTTCTCTCCAGCTCGCCGAGCACTTCCCTCTCGTCGTCTGGCAGACGGGCTCCGGCACCCAGTCCAACATGAACGCCAACGAGGTCATCTCCAACCGCGCCATTGAGATCCTCGGCGGCACCATGGGCACCAAGAGACCGGTCCACCCCAACGACCATGTCAACATGTCCGCCTCCTCCAACGACACCTTCCCCACGGTCATGCACATTGCTGCCGTCCTTGACATTGAGGAGTCGCTGTTGCCCGCGCTCAAGGACCTCCGCGACGCCATCAACAAGAAGTCGCTGCAGTTTGAGCATCTCATCAAGATTGGCCGCACGCACTTGCAGGACGCCACTCCTTTGACGCTCGGCCAGGAGTTCTCCGGCTACGTCACCCAGCTCGACTACGGCATTGCGCGCGTCGAGTCGTCTCTTCCCCGCCTGAAGATGCTGGCCCAGGGCGGCACTGCTGTCGGCACCGGCATCAACACCTTCAAGGGCTTCGCCGAGGGCATTGCCGAGGAGGTCAGCAAGATGACGGGCTATGACTTCGTCACCGCGCCCAACAAATTCGAGGCTCTCGCCGCCCACGACGCTGTCGTCGAGGCGTCTGGCCAGCTCAACACCCTCGCCGTGTCGCTCTTTAAGATCGCCCAGGACATCCGCTTCCTTGGCTCCGGTCCCCGCTGCGGTCTGGGCGAGCTCAAGCTGCCCGAGAACGAGCCCGGCTCGTCCATCATGCCCGGCAAGGTCAACCCGACCCAGTGCGAGTCCCTGACGATGATCTGCACGCAGGTCTTCGGCAACCACTCGACCGTCACCTTTGCCGGCTCGCAGGGCAACTTTGAGCTGAACGTCTTCAAGCCCGTCATGATCAAGAACCTGCTCCACAGCAGCAGGCTTCTGGCTGACGGCATGAAGAGCTTCGAGAGGAACCTCGTCCACGGCCTTGAGGCTGACGAGCAGAGAATCGCTGCTATCCTGAAGGAGAGTCTGATGCTCGTGACCTGCCTGAACCCCATCATTGGTTACGACATGGCCTCCAAGGTTGCCAAGAACGCGCACAAGAAGGGCACGACGCTCAAGGAGAGCGCGATGGAGCTGAACGCGCTGAGCGAGGCCGAGTTTGACCAGCACGTCCGTCCTGAGCTCATGATTGCGCCCAAGGAGAAGAAATAGATGAGGCGCGAAGCCACTTGTATCTATATCCCTGTAGCGAGAGATTGTAAACCCTCCAGTATGTAGTTAGCGATGGTAGTAGATTTAGGTAGCTGAACATGTAAAGATGTATACATGCAAGGATGCGCGGGAATAATGTGAGCTGGTGTATGATGCCATCTTATCGATAAGCCGGGCTTGAACTTTCTCCAACCGCAAACACAATCCAAACAAACCCACCATCCACCAACCACCCACAATGGCCGTCGAAACGAGCGCCCCCACAGAGCCTGCCCTCTCCTTCCCACGCGACATCTTCGCCGCCCTTTCTCCGACCGGCTTCCTGCAAGCACACCTCACGCCCGAAAGCGATGCTACGCCCACTCGACCCAACGGACGCCCATGCGCTACGGGCCGCCCACCCCTCGTCAACACCAACACGCTGACGCACAGCGCCGGCAGCGGAGTGGTGCGCCTAGGCGACACGGCCGTCGTGTGCGGCCTGCGCGCCGAGATTCTACGCCTAGACGACGTGCCGAACCCGCCGAGCGGGATGGGGGACGCCGGACCGGGGGACGACGTTGAGGGAGAAGAAGAACACGAAGACGACAGGGCAGAGATTGAGGGCCTGGGCCTGCTAGTGCCGAACATCGAGCTCGCGACGGGCGCCTCGCCCGCCCACGTCCCGGGCCAACCTCCCACTGCGGGCGCGCAGGCGCTGACGGCGCGTCTGCTGGCGCAGCTGCATGCGACGCGCGTGGTGCGCGCCCGCGACCTGCGCATCACGTATACGCCGCCTCCGCGCGCCGACATGGACGACTACGATGACGACGATCTCCCCCAGCGCCAGGTCAAGGCCTACTGGACGCTGTATCTGGACGTGCTGGTGTTGAGCCTGGACGGTAACGCCTTCGACGCCGCGTGGGGCGCTGTGCTGGCCGCGCTGCGCAACGCGTACATGCCCGCCGCGCGCTGGGACCCGGACACTGCGGGCGTGGTGTGCGCAGACGCGGTGGCCGAGGCGCGGCATCTGCGGCTGCGCGGCCTGCCTGTCGCGGCGAGCTTTGCGGTGTTTGCGGGCGATGGGCGTGCGGGCAAGGAGGCGCGGCAGGGGGTGCAGCTGCTGGGCCTGGGGGAGCAGGAGCACGCGTCCAAGGGCGAAGACCGTGCTTGGCTGCTTGCGGACCCCGACGCGTTCGAGGAGCGCCATTGTCGCGAGGTCGTGTGCGTGGTGCTGGATTGTTCGGGAGGGAAGACGGCGCTGCTCCGCGTCGAGAAGCATGGCGGGGGCGTGGTGGACAGGGCCGCGCTGCGGAGCGTGGTCCGTCTGGCCGAGGGGCGGTGGCGCGAGTGGTCTGTTGCGCTGGAGTGGGATGCGCCGAGGTGAGCGGGCGGTGCTGGGGAAGTGCATTAAAAAGCTGGGGTTTGAGGGATGGGTGGCAAGGGGATGGGATTGGGGCAGACATGGCATGAGAGACGGACAGCAATGATGGTGTACGGACGACATAATCGACCAGGCGCGAAACAAACAATTCGCCGTCCGGGAAGACGGCTCTTACGCAACAGCGCGGCATGCACCCATTTTCCGCGCGAGCACGAGCACGAGCAGCACGCACGCAAGCGGATTCGCCGCTGCTCCTACCTACCATTCCGCAACACCAGACACACACACACACACACACACACTACAGCCATACACCGCAACCGCAGCGCAGGAACTGGAAAGGGGAGGAAGCAGGCAAGCAAGCAAGGAATCAAGGAACGAAGGGAGGGAGAGATGGAGAGAAGGAGGCGGGGGAAAGAGCAAGCACGCCTGTCTGCCTGTCTTTCTGTCTACCACCTACTTACCTACCCACGTGTACGACAACCGTGCAAACAAAAACGAACGCTGTATCTGCATACATACCTAATCATACCCTCCTCCGTTTGTATGTCTGTGCGTCTGACTGACTGTCCTTTTTTGGTGGCGATGTCGAATGGTGGAAAATTAGAAGTGAGCAGCAAGTGAGCAAGTAGTTGGACGAACAGTGGTTGTCTGCGGTGTCAGTTCGACAACAAAAAGAAAAAAGAAAAAGAAAAAGAAAAAGAAAAGAGAGCACGCGTAAAAGTGCACTGTACATACATGCCCTGCCCTGCAGTACCCACCCCATTCATTCATTCATGCATCCATCCATCCAGACGCTCCAGACCCACCTACTACTCACCCAGCACCGATTAACGACTTACTGCTCACTTGACCGCCACCTCCAACGTGCGTCACCGCGAACCGAGATGCACCGTCTATATCATCCATCCCCTGTCTCGCTAATCAGTCCCTACGGAGTACTAGTACCTTGCCCAGCTCCCAGCCCGAGGCCTAGGTATGGGTGAAAAGGTCTTAGAGTATATATAGACTTACTATATCTTAACTAGGTATCTTCTTCTACTCTATACAACTATCACCATCTCGCTTCATGGTAACGGACGTTACCTGCCATTTTATTGTTTTGGAGGGTATGCATGTAGTAGGCGTAATGCTAGTGCGGCAAAGTTCCTCCCACCCTGAGGAGATGTAGAAACGTAGATTTTTTGTCTTTGCTTTATTTTTATTATATATATACCTCCTAACAAACCCGTTCGTACCAGACCGCCGAGAAAGCTATAGGCATGTATGTATGTATGTACCCGATAAATGCACGCGTATATCTATGCTGTGTGGCGCTGCTGCTGGAGATGGGTGATGCTGTGGTGTGGTGTGGTGTTGGTGGGCTATGTGTATGTGGAATAGAATAGAAAATAAACCGCCATTGTTTGTCCGTCGAACTGAACTGGACTGGACCGCTAGATGCCAATGCCAATGCCAATATCAGATGCCCCATCGTCCGTAAGTGTCCAGCAGCAATAAGCGCAGCAAACAAAACCCATGCATCATATCTCATGCCATCATCACCGCACATCCCTCATTCCTCCTCTCCCTCGTCACTCACCAAATTGCTCAACTCGCTATCACTGCCATCCTCCTCCCCCGTCTCCTCATCCGATATCTTCCCCCTCTTCCTCGCCTTCGCCTTCACCTTCCCCTTCCCCTCAGCCACACCCCCCTTCCGCACACCCCCCCTCGTAACCAAATGCTCAATAACACACCCCCTCGCCCAGCCCTCACTGCCCAGCCCCGTCGCAGCCCTGCACCGCGGACAGCTCTTGCCATGCCGGATCAGCAGCGCGTGCAGCGGGTACTTCAGCTCGTCCGGGATGCGCACCTCGCAGTGCGCGTACGTCGAGTTGCGCGTCGCCTTGTCCGGCGGCACCCACTGCAGGTACTTGCATAGTCGGAACACGTGCGTGTCGACGGCGAAGCTGGGCCGCTGCAGGCAGAAGAGCAGCACGCAGGACGCCGTCTTGGGGCCGATTCCGGGGTACTTGATTAGGTGGTTGAAGGCGTCTTCGGAGGGCACTGCGTGCAGGTGGTCGAGGGAGAGGACGTTCGACTCGGCCCGCGCGATTTCCGCCTCCTTCTCTGCTGCAGATTCGTTTTCTGCGCCGGCGGGCGCGGCGGCGGATTCTTTGGTGAGGGTTTCGTGCCGGTCTTGGTTCTCGCGGTGCACCATCTGCAGGATGGATTTGATGTCCTTACTCTTAACGTCGGCGAGGCCGCCGCTCTTAATCGCTTGAAAGATTTCCTTCGTGTCGGCGCGGCGGACGGAGTCCCAGTTGACACTGCCTTTACCGATGCCTTCTTCTATGATTCCGAAACGGTCGACGAGACCGCGGAATGCCCTTGAGGAGTTGGCGCCGGTCGTGGCTGCGCTGAGTCTTGTCCGGATCAGAGCGTCCAGGACTGAGGGTACCTCACCGCATCCAGACACATCGAGAGAGGGCGGTGGGACGGATTTTGGAACCTGGACCTCACCATGGATGCTCGACAACAATCGGACGACTTCTTGACACTCCTCAGGGGTGGGATGAGGCCATTCCGGGTACGGAGTCGAGCCTGGGGTCAATCCGTAGTCGAGGTTTTTCTTCTTCTTGGCTGACTTTGCACCTTCCTCGTCTGTGGCAGCTACCTTGGCAACCATTGGAGCAGCATCTTTAAGGGCCTTTTCAAGATCAGGCTTGGACGCTTTCTTTGGAGCGCGGGCCCTCGCCTTCTTGGAAGCTGGCTGCTCAGTCTCAGGTGATTCTACACTGGCCGATGGAATACGGCCAAGGTTGTGTGGCAGGTCATTGATATCTTCCTCTTTCTTGGTAGGTTCCCGCGTCCTCTTGCGGCTGCCCTTTCCCGTTGCTGGGGTGGCGGGTGAGCTGGAGAGCTGCTCAGATTTGATGGCCTTCGGCGTCTGCCGAGAAGACGCTGATCGAGTGACACGGGCAGACATTGGGATGACTCGAAGACAAGAGTTTCTTGCTATGAAGAGTGGGTTTGAGTGAATGAGCTGTGTTTGTAGGCCTCGAAGCAAGCTCCGCCGGAGAAGCTTCGACTGTATAAAGGGAAGGATCAGTATGGTGAGAGATGCGAGCGAGACAGGGAAATTGTAAGAGAAGAGGGAAGCCAACAGGATGTGAGGAAGAAGAAGACGTAGAACAGAAGACAGAGAAAAAGGACAAGAGGCAAAAGGTTGTTAGAGGATAGAGATGGGAAGGCGCGGCCGAAATAATGCATGACGTCTGCAACGCTAGTCATGCAGGGTCTCCCGGACCACCGCCCACAATCTTCAATCGAGTCCGACTACTTCTGCCACTCTTCCAACAACCCTCACCACCTACACCTATCGCTATGGCTGGTACTGGCGCCCTCGTAGTTCCCGCGCTCAAGCGCCACACGGCCACCGTCATCGTAGCACACGGCCTCGGTGACAGGTAAACAATCCCCTCCACACCCTAGTACCCCGCAGTCCGGCAGGTAGCAGCTAGTTGCTGGATGCCGGTGCTTTAGCATCAGCCAACATCTGGCCTTTATGATCGGCACACAGGCATGCGACTGACAACGTACTCTTTTTCGCAGTGGCGCGGGATGGATGTTCCTGGCCGAGAACTGGCGCCGCCGCAACAAGTTCGACGAGGTGTCATTCATCTTCCCCAGCGCGCCCGAGATCCCCATCACCATCAACATGGGCATGCGCATGCCCGGCTGGTACGACCTGCACTCTCTGTCCGACATCAACCGCTCCGAGGACGAGGTCGGCATCAAGCGCAGCATGGACTACTTCCACAGCCTGATCAAGGACGAAATGGATAAGGGCATAAAGAGCGAGCGCATCGTCATCGGCGGCTTCTCGCAGGGCGGCGCCATGTCGCTCTTGTCGGGCGTCACCTGCCCGCAGAAGCTGGGCGGCATCTTCGGTCAGTCCATTCTTTGAGGCTTACAAACACGGACGTACGGCTGACGAGTGCCCCAAAAGGTCTGAGTTCGTATCTGCTCCTCCGCGACAAGTTCCGCGACATGGTCCCCGCCGAAAACCCCAACAAGGACACCCCCATCTTCATGGGCCACGGCGACGCCGACCCCGTCGTCCAGTACGTGTGGGGCCAGGGCACCGCGAGCATGCTGAAGGAGTGGGGCTGGACCGTCGATTTCCGCACCTACCCGTAAGTCGTCTGCTTTCCGCGTTCAAGAACACACAGGTCCTGACTTTAATCAGTGGTCTTCCCCACTCGGCCGACCCGGAGGAAATCGACGACCTTGAGAGATACCTTAAGAAACAGCTTCCCCCGCTTGGAGACGCTTGACTGTCTGCACCTATGATACCTTTTCCGACGACGACGATTACGACGGCGGCTTTAGTCTTGCTACCCATTTTGTTTTGCATAGCAGCGTACAAGAGGGCGAATCTGCGCCTCTTTGCTGTGTTTGTTGCTTTGCTGTTCGCTTGAAAGACCAGCATTTTATGTTGGCTGCGTAGATACGAATGTGGGATTTATCTGTTCTGTTGTTCTGTTCGCTGGAGATGATGCTGTTGTCGTAGATGGCTGGTTTTTCAGGTATTGCAATACCCCACATTCTCTTAGGGATCGTGTAGTGGACTATGCGAGGCAATGTAAGATGTGCATCTCCAGCGAGGCTCATCGCATATGTTGCGAAGGATAAAATACTTTGCCTAGTCATCATCTGAAGAGGTAGGTGTTAGACTCTGTAAGTCCCAAAACTCTTGCTTAGTGTGGTTCTGTATCAATGCCTGCATCAATCAAGTCTAGATTATGAAGACTTACAACAGATGCATCCAATTTTCACACTGCCGAAGCATAGCTGTTGTTTAAATAGGTGTTTTGTAGTAAAGCTGCTTGCTGGGCGTAAATCTATAGCAACCACCAACACCCCTAGAACCTCTCAGCACTTCCTATAACTTCCTATAACTTTCTCTCACCCCCGAAAACCGAGATCCACCGTCTAGCGAGACAGGGGACAATACAAGCGATCCCTACAGGAGTACGCCTTATCTGGCTCATAGTCCGAGTCCGGGGTATGGACGTAAAGGTCTTGGAGCACACAGACTCTATTATACATCGTAGCTGGGTCTCTTATTCTCCTCCGTACAAGTATCACCATCGAGCTTCCCGGTGAATCGAGATTCACGGTGGTTGCTTGTGTGCGTGGTGGATGGTGTGCGTCTGGCATACTCGCTGGACTATAGCCCTGTTTTTGCTCTCAACGGCTTGCCCGTTTTGGATGAGTTTATCGCCTGAAGAGGCGGATAATGGACTATGAAGGTTTGCAGAACTTCCAGTATTCCTTGAGAGCTGCTGAATTCAGGTCAACCATAAGCTGGCAAACACATACTCCTAAGCCTGCATACTGCTTCAGTCCGAATCGGGATGGTACGCTTTGTAGACCTGTAGAGCCCCCTCAATGCTCTGTACAAGGCCAAAGAATATCGTAAGAAGCAGCACCGCAACTGCTACCCAGAACGTGTACCACTGCGGGCCATTTCGCCTGTCATACCACCATTGCGAAAGCGTGCTCGGCTCGGCCTCATCAAACACCTGCTTCAGGATGACAAGCCGGTCACGCCAGAAAGCGAAGTTGTCGATTCGGCGATCGTCGGCTCTGAGACGCGTACACTTGTTGGCTTGGACGTCGAGGTTGCAGAAGGACTGCTGCTGTCGAAACCACGTCTGCGTGTCCCTGTCGTTGGATGGTAGGAGCAAGGCAAGAGTGCGTAAAGTCTCGTCGACGAATCCTCTAGGGAAGATGTCACTGATGAAGTAAGCACATGGTCAGTTGAACTCCAGGCGTAACTGTGCACTCACTGTCGCTGGTACTTTAGGAACGTGACGTGGTGGAATATAGCCACACTCTTGTCGTCATTGTAGAGACGTAAATGATCGGCCAGGTTGTGCGTCCAAACGACCTCGAGTCCAGCCATGCGTACGAGGTTGCGTGCGTTGAACACTTTTTCCAGTTTGACGTGCTCCTTCGCTAGGCTTTGGGTGTTGCCGAAATGGGAGCTGATCAGATCCCTGAGCGTTCCTTCCTTCCACACAAGTCGACTTTGACCTGAAAACCCATACTGGATTCCTCCAACCTCAGTCATCAGTATAAGTTGAGCAGCGGTATGTTATCCAAAGGCTCGTTGATCGAATCTGCAACGCTACAACTCAAGCTTTGAGTGGCGATGCGCAGACGGTTGCCCCAGACAACAAAACGGAAAGCTCGGTCAAAATGAAGCAAGAAACTTCAAAGTCGAGGCCTGATGTTGGAGATCGCAAAGTGGATTTGGAGCACCAAGTTGCGAGGGAAGATGGAAGAAGCGAAGACTAGACTGCTTGTTGACGGGAGGAGATAATGTATGCACCCCTGGCACTTATTCTTGTTGATTTTCAACGTGCAGTCTAGGAGTCATCTATGCCTATAGAAGCGTCAATTATCAACAACATAAGAGGCTTATTGAGCTCCTTGAAGTTGCAAGCTAATACTCATGTGAAAATGCTGGTATATATCGCAGAGCGTGTTTCCGACGCCATGCGAAGCTGTCTTTGCAGACGCAAATTGCCCACTTTTGGTCTGCCAGAGCTTGATTTATGTTGATGAACAAGTTCAGTGGAAAAGGAAAGGAGCCCTGGAAACTTGTTCGTGCCTTTGCAGCGGTCAGTCCCGTAACGTCCGTCACTGTCCACCGAGATTCAGCGTCTAGCGAGATAGGGAAGGATACAACCAGTCCCCATGAAATACTTCTTGTCTAGCTATAAGCCTAAGTCCTAGATATGATTGAAAGGGACTTAAAGCATATACATATTATAGACAGCTTACCCGGATTTTTTCTTCCACTCCGTGCAAGTACCATCATCTCGCAAGATAGTGAATACCTATCGCTTGACGGTGACGGACGTTACGCCAGAAAATATACCAACTAAAAAATTAATACAGACCCAGTGATCTGCACGAGTAAACAAAGCACTAGAACCTGGAATGCAGGATGGAGAAAAAATTAGTACCGGAAAAGGAGCCAGAAGTGGTAGACTATTCGTTGATTTCTAGACGTCCCATCTCGCTCTGGCTCTACACGGATAAGCAAAGAT
Organism: Aplosporella prunicola CBS 121167; assembly: GCF_010093885.1. NCBI lineage: Eukaryota > Fungi > Ascomycota > Dothideomycetes > Botryosphaeriales > Aplosporellaceae > Aplosporella > Aplosporella prunicola. The sequence goes on along the minus strand of NW_022983608.1, from coordinate 24,075 downwards.
CCGTTTCGCACAACCACACATAAGCTACCATTTCCAGGGCAGCTTGAAGTCGCCATCATCTTCACAGGCTCGAGCCGAACAAATATGCGCCTGTCGTTTTACCATGCAACGCCATACAGCCCCTCCCAAGGCTGCTATGCTCCGAGAAGCTAGAGTAGATACATTCATAATTGGAAACCGCTCAATCAAACTGTAGGTGGTCAGTCAGCATGCAAAATAGTTGGGAGTTTTTTTGCATCTTGCTTACAGGAGTCAGGAAAGACTCGGCGACGAAACGAGCTCTCGCGTTCAGCTATTACAAGTTAGAGCAGCCAGTCCACGCAGGGTAATGGACTGGAGTCATCCAAGAACTTACGAATAGCTTCATCTCGGAAATCTCCTTGTCCACCTCCTCCATGAACTGGATGATGAAGTCTACCAGCTTGTGCTTCAGCATTTCCTCGGTGTGGAAGTTCGTTATCAGGAAAGAAATGTCATAACCCTGCGCCCAGTTAGCCGGGAGCTACAGCGACGCCGTCAGGCCGCAATGAGCCCACCTTGATCGGCTTCCTCCGCAGAATGAAGAACGACTCGGCTCTCTGCGTCAAGAAGCGCGTGAACTTGTGGACCAGGATGTGCTCGATCTCGTCGGCCTGCTTGATCTTGATGCTGATGCGCACGCTGTTAATGCTGGGCTCGATGAGCACCCTCTCGTTCTCATTGCGGGAGACGGTCAAGGGGTTCAGGAGGACTTCTGGCGAGGTAGCGGCCTCAATCTCAGGCACATTGTGGCGCTCGGAGGCTTGCGAGGCGAAGTTGGACAGCGAGAGGGCGGCGGTGAGGGAGGAGCGGACGCATTGGAGGTAGGGCCGGAGGGATTGCGACTGTAGCAGGCGTCAGCGGGGATGCCAGCGGGCCGGGAGGTTTGTAGCTCAAGGCGGGAGGGCGGCGTACCATGATGGCGGACGGGCGTCGACAATGCGGACGACCGTGGCGATGCGGGTGGGCGAGACGGAGCTTGCGGCGACGTTATGGAGCTCCCCCGTGCTCTGACAGGTTACTATGATGATGTGTGGTTGGCGGGGGGCTCAGATGCGGTGATGCGCAGCCCGGTCGGCGATTCGGAGCTTGGCGGTGACCTAATCGGAGCGGTGCCATGACCTTCCATCGCCTCAGCAATCCATCCTATCGCGGGGGCAATCTCTCTTTCACACACTCTCACTCAATTCATCTTCTGCCGCAGACATGGCGTCCGTACCAGGTAAGCTTTGCCCGTTCCCTCCCGCCGCTCCGTTCCGCGCTCACCCCGCCACACAGTGGTTGTGAAGCACCAGGGCAAGAAGTACGATGTCGAGCTTGACCCGACCTCCACCGGTGAGACGTTCAAGATGCAGCTCTTCTCCCTCACCGGCGTCGAGCCCGAGCGCCAGAAGGTCCTCGTCAAGGGCGGCCAGCTCAAGGACGACACCGACATGTCCAAGCTCAACGTCAAGCCCGGCCACACCTTCATGATGATGGGCACTCCGTCGGGCGATGGCGCGGGCGCCATCGAGAGGCCCAAGGAGAAGATCCGCTTCTTGGAGGACATGACCGAGGCCGAGGCCGCCCAGGCAGTGGGCGCGACGCCCGCCGGTTTGCAGAACCTCGGAAACACCTGTTACATGAACTCGACACTGCAAACGCTCAAGGCCATCCCCGAACTGCAGCAGGAGCTGCAGCGCTACCAGCCTGGGTGCGTGGACCATACCCATCGTGCTAGCTTCAACCACTGACTTTAAACGCAGATCGTCCGCAGGCAGCTCCGACCTTAGCCGTTTTGGGCTCGGAGGTCTGGGAGCCACGAGCGACCTCACGCAGTCGCTGCGTGATCTGTTCAAGCAGATGTCCGAGACACAGGAGGGCTTCCCGCCCATGATGTTCCTCAACGCTCTGCGCACCGCTTTCCCCCAATTCGCGCAGAGGGCCAAGGACGGACACGGATACGCACAGCAGGATGCGGAGGAGGCATGGTCGCAGATCGTCACTCAGTTGCGCCAGAAGCTGAAAGGAAGCAATGGCGAAGCTGCAGACTCCTCCTTCATCGACAAGTATATGAGAGGCAGCTTTGAGTCGGTAATGGAATGCGACGAGTCGGCTGCAAAGGAGGGCGGCGAGGAGCCTATTAAGGGCTCGGATGAGTTCCTCAAGCTGAACTGCCACATCACGTCCGAGGTGAACCATTTGCGGGAGGGCATGCAAGCTGGTATGGAAGAGAAGATCGAGAAGAACTCTGAGGTCCTTGGCCGTAACGCCATGTATACGAAGACTTCGCGCATCACGAGGCTGCCGAAGTACCTTCCTGTCCATTTCATGCGCTTTGACTGGCGCAGGGATACGAACAAGAAGGCCAAGATTATGCGGAAGGTCACATTTCCCCAGGAGTTGGATGTTGTCGAGTTTTGTTCCGAAGACCTGAAGAAGCTGCTCATCCCAGTTAGGGACAAGATCAGGGAGATTAAGAAGGAGGAGGAGGATGTTGAGCGGGCCAGGAAGAGGCAGAAGCGGATGCAGCAGGAGCAGGGAGGTGCCCAGCAGGAGCAGAAGGGCAAGGGACCTGCTACTGAACAACAGGCCTCTTCTGGAAAGAAGGATGACAAAAAGGATGACAAGAAGAAAGCCTCCGGCAGCGGCGACGTCGAAATGGAGGATGTCGTCTACAAGACCGACGCGGAACTCGAGGCTGAGCGTGCTGCTTCGATCTTGAAGGCGAAGAAGGAGCTCTTGGCTTTGGTTGACGCTAAGCTCACGTCGGACGAGGGCTGTAACCAGTCGGGTCTCTATGAGCTGCGCGGTGTTATCACTCACCAAGGTGCCACTGCCGACAGCGGTCACTACACCTCGTTCGTCAAGAAGGAGGGTGATAAGGACTTGAAGACTGGCAAGCGCAAGGAGGAGGATGGCAAGTGGTGGTGGTTCAACGATGACAAGGTTTCTGAGGTCGAGTTGGACAGGATTGAGTCCTTGTCTGGCGGAGGTAAGAGTATTGTTAAGTCTTCGATTGTGCAAACGCTGACATTTCCCAGGCCAAAGTCACTCCGCTTTGATTCTCCTCTACCGCGCAGTTCCTCTTCCCTCGAAGGAGGAGATTGAGGAAGCGTCCCAGGCTTCTACCTAAGCAGCACACATATAAGATGACGTTGGCCATGTCTTCTATGGGGTGCGCATACTGGTAATGGGCTTGGGATTGTATGAGTGATGAGCATAGCGTGCATTGGTGATAGATTCTTGCTCGCTTTCGAGCCACATAGAACGGGATGATGGCACATTAAGAGCCTGAAGAGCTTCAAATATTAGTATTCCATAACCATACCTTCCACATTGAGAGTGTCGCGAAGACGTGGCTCGACGTGCTCGACGTGCTCGACGTGCTCGACGTGTCTTGACGCGCTTTCTACTTCGACAACCTTTGACACCTAACTGTCTTCAACCTTCATCTCTCCTCAAACTCACCTCGCTCTCTTACATCTCATCGATCGTTCCCTGTCAAGTGTATCATTTGTCTCAGTCCGTCGTGTGCTTCGTCATGTTCTACAGTCACGAAGGTAAGCTATTGATTCTTATCAGGTCCATGTCATCTCTGACCAGACTGCAGTCCTCACCTCTCGCAAACATGGTGTTGCAACGGTGTGGTAAGTAAACCCTCTTCACTTCACTGTCCTTCTCTGACATGAGCACAGGCTCGTTGCTACGCTCGGCTCCAAGTCCAAGATGAGAAAGGTCACTCGCAAAGACATCCTTGACGTCAACGTACCCAAAGCTTGCGAGACAATCATTGCGCCTCAAGCTCCCATGGCGCTGCGTCTCCAGAGCAGTCTTCTGTAAGCCTTCAGCTGAATGTTCATTTCTCTGCTAGCTTCCTCACTGACACTTCAGTTACGGAATCTCGCGCGTGTATTCCCAACAATGCTCCTACATCCTAACCGACGCGCAGAACGCGCAGACCAACATGCGTGCCGCCATTCGTGCCATTAAGAGTGTGGAGTTGGATCTGGAGGTTGCACAAGCTAGGTAAGCGCGTTTAACCTCACTTCACTCACATTCGTACTGACGTAAATAAGGCCGGAGCAGCTTCTACTCGAGGACGATCCGACATTTCTCCCGGACTTTGCGCTCGCTCCGCTCGACTTTGACCTCTCCAACCTCGAAGCGCCGTCTCCCCGATCAGAGAAACTAAGAAGCAGCCGAAGCGGTTCACGATCGAGCATCTCGCTTGAAGAGCAACTACCAGCAGGACCTGTGGGCGGACTGGAACTGCCTACATCGGATTCAATTGGAGGAGACCTTGGTGGTTTTGTGGTTCCTGGTGACGAAGGCCCAGGTGTCAAGGTCCCAGACGCTGGTGCTCTCATTGCGGAAGATGATGGCTTTCTGCCGGAAGCGGACTTTGGATTCGACGCGGATGGCAATCTTCTGGAATTCACGGGTACAGATCAACCACACCACAGCACGCCTGGCACTGCACCGCGATTGGGGCTGGGAAGTGACACTGCTGCGAGCGCGAGGGTCAGACAGGACCATGAAGGTGGCCAATTGCCTGGAGAAGATGTAAGCTTTTTCACCTTTCAACGACAAACAGGACTGATAGGCTTAGGTCGGAGATCGTATGAACATAAACATTCCCCTAGGCGACGACCTCGAACAGCTTCCCGAGGGCGAGGCCTTTCCCTCCGCTCATGACGTCCCTACCTCTCCCTCCGGCCGTCCTTTGACTGAAGGGGATGTTGTCGAAACGGTCTCTTCAGAGCAGGCGCCGATGAAGCGCAAGCGCAAAGCCCGCGTCATTGCTCTTGACCAGTCCATGGAGCTCCGCAACACAGATTTGTCGAACTGGATGAAAAACTATCCTGCCAACATGGCCGAAGCAAGCATGCACAAGTTTGAAATCCGGACAAAAGCGCAAGCTAGGAAAAATGCCGAGCACTGGGTTCTCGGTGGCCTTGGTGGCATCAGTGGTATTATCGGAAATACTACCCTCAGCGGTCCACTCGACATGTTCCGGGGAGATGCCTTGCTCCGCGCTTTAGGCATCGCGACAAAGACATCGGTTGCCGGACAGAAACGGCCTCGTGAGAGTGTTGAGGAAGAACAGACGGAAGAGGAGAGACGTACTCGTCAACGTTCGGATGAAGATGACGTTGCACGCAGGTTGGATGAAGACAGTGGTTTTGTCAACATCGATGACATTGAACCCGAGCTGCCACGCGAAGGTCAACAAGATATGACCGAACATCTCTCAACTGGCATGCCGTGGAACATTACCGCATCTGCGCGCGGCTCCTCCGTTGCTCGAAGCGTACGTACCGCCCTAGGGCTCGGCAGTATGGGTGCAGCAGCTCCCACTTCGGCCGGCGGTCCGAGTTCAGTCGCAGGACCAGCTGGTTCACTAGGACGACGCGGAAGCCGTCTCGTCAGCGCAAGTCCATTGCTCGGCCGCGGCCGCGCTGGTACTCTCGAGCCCCTCCGCAGTTTGGAGGCCGAAGAAGGCGCAGCGCTAGGGGATGAAGGCGTCAGCCTTAATGATGAAGAAGAGTTTGAACTCTACGGCACCGCTGCGGGAGTCGACACGCAGACGGCGAACGAATCGCAGTTTCTGAACACGAGTCTCTTGCAGGAAGAGAACAATGTCCGCGTGTGGATGTACAATGCCCTCAAGGAGAAGATGGGCGTGCCTGCTGGCGACGAAGAAGATGTCCCCGAATCAGATGCCGTTCCTGAGGGCTTGTTTGAGAGCGAAATCCTCTTTGAGGAGCTGGTCCCGCTGGAGGGGAATACGAGAATCGTCGCGTGTCAGGCTTTTATGCATGTCTTGTCTCTGACGACGAAGGGCTTCATTACTGCTATGCAGGAGGAGCCTTTTGCTGACATTCGGCTCGCACTTGTGCCTGTTCAGGGTTAAGTGGAGAGGGTAGTGTGGGTTTGTCTTTTATTTGCTATGATTTTCGGTTTCGTTTCTCGTTTCTATTCTTTATTTGCTCTTCTTTTCTTTATCAGTCTTTCGGTCATTCATGAAATTTCTGCTGGCATTTTCTTAGCTATAGGCGTTGTTTTTTATGGCAGCTGGAGGTGTTAGATGTTTGCTTCACTTATGGCTTTATGATCAAGGAAGGGGATGGCTTACAGATTATGCAGATAGCAGAGGAGGCGCTGGAGTTAAGGGTCGCTCATATTGCTGTCATCATGGTTCTTTTCTGTCCTATCAAAGGATAACGATCATACCTAATTTTCTTCGCTCCAAATAGAGGCTAGCTATTAACGAAGATTCCGGATGACCTGTCCACCTCTCAACTACCTCAAGTGAACCCTAATCTAATATACCCACACTAAGTGGTCTTTCAAAATACATGACAAACATCAGAGACATCAGACGAAATATCGAGCGTAAGAAAATTGTCAAAAAAAGGAAGTGACGCAGCTAGGAATCGAACGTCGAATCTGCAAAAAGAAGAGTTAGGCAGCGGTTGAGGTGCAACACGCTCACGGGGTGCGTCACCCCTTCGGCTCAAACCGGTAAACCAGTAGACTAGTAAACCGGTAGGAACGGGAGGATATGCTTTAAACGGTGCTCTGGTTGCAGAATGAATTGCGCCGGGGGCTTATATAGTAATGTTTTTACTATGTGGTTCAAAAGTGGACGACTAAGAGTTGGATACTTGTCAGCTACGTATCTCACTACCATCGCGTCAATTCCTGTTCATGCTTCGCTTGATATATAAGACAAGGCACACCTCATGGCAAGTAGGCATCAGTATAGAGCACATTTTTGTTGATCATAGCAATTTAGTCAGTCTGTGAGCGCATGAGTTTGGTAAGCAAGAAAACTGCCGAATATGGCGGCTGGGTTTTAATTCGTGGCCCAGTACTTCTACCCGAGCATTTAGAGACTCTGGAGGATGGAAATGAACCTCCTTGACCACATGGCTCGAGTCTGCTCTTCTTGGAGCTCTTAACCGCGTGTAGAATAGCGGCAATGGTTACTTACATGAGCAGACATGCTCACACCTGCTTGCGCTACCACCCACACCGCACGGTGCGCTAGACACTCAAGTGCAGTGTGACGTCCCTCTTCGCGCGCGCAGCAACTCCGTCCCGGCCGCCTAACGTTCGTGATTCGTCTGCTCGCAGCAGCTCTCCCGCCCCATTCATATCTCATCATTCTCGACCACATACGCCCTCACGATCTTAACCTCGTCATTTGGGCGATCCTCCGCCCCCGTCTTCACCAGCCCCATGCGCTGCACGATCCTTAACCCGTTCTTCACGCGGCCGAAAATCGTATGCTTTCCATCGAGCCAGGGCGTCGGGGCCAGGGTGATGAAGAACTGGCTGCCATTGGTGTTGGGCCCGCTGTTGGCCATGCTGAGGATGCCCGCGCCCGTGTGCTTCAACGACGTGCTGATCTCGTCCTCGAACTTGTCGCCGTAGATGGAGCTGCCGCCGCGGCCGGTGCCCGTCGGGTCGCCTGTCTGCACCATGAAGTTCGGGATGATGCGGTGGAAGATGATGCCGTTGTAGTAGCCGCGTGAGGCTAGCGTGCTGAAGTTCTTGCATGTCTTGGGCGCGTGCGAGTTGTATAGCTCTACGGTTATGGTGCCCTGTCGCGTGTGTGAGCTTGTGGGGTTGGAATTGGGAGGTGGGTTGGCGTGAGGCTACCATTGTGGTCTCAATTGCGACGTCTGTGGCCATGATTGCGTATTTTAAAGGAATTAAGGGCGTAGGTCCTAGTGATTCTTGAGTAGTTGGAGATTCTCAGCGGCGTGAGTCCAGCGAGCAGAGCGATTGCGCCGGCAGAGCTTCGGTGAAACTGGTCCGTCCGCAGCGTCATCGTTTCCGCCGCTGTTGACTGATTGTGAGCTCGTCACCTGCGACAAATATATTCAAAACTAGCCTTTATAAAGAGAAGCTCCCGCGTGTCTCAGACAAACAAAGAAAAGTTACCAGCAACACCCCGGCATGGATTTAACAAAATGGGCGCTGCCCCAACTCTCCCGCCTCCTGCCTCTGGATGATGAATCACTGAAGCAAATTATCACCTACACCGACACTCTCTCGAGAGATGCTGCTGCCGAACACTTGAAGAACTTGCTGGGTGACCCTCCGCAAGCTCTGGAATTCATCACAAACTTCAACTCACGAAGGCCGCCTCCGCCGTCGGAAACCCCTGCGCCGCGAGGCCGGGCCCAGGATGAAGGCGTTCCTAGGCCCAAGGGCCGGCAGCAGAAGAAAAAGAAGAACATAGGTCAGCTGCCGCCGCGTCGTGTCGAGCACTCTGGAAATATCTCGGGCGGCTACATCAAGAAAGACGAGGAAGACTACATGGCCGGAACGTCCAGAAGCCGCAAAGAACCGCCTCTCGCAAATGTCCTGCAACTCCAGGAGAAGCCGGATGCGAAGCAGCTGCCTGTAGCTCAGAACAGCTCCTCGTCAACCAATCCCCAGGTCAAGCTGCCGCCTTCCGCAGCGGGACCGCTAATCTCTGACATCCCTTCGAAATCGAACTCACGCACGTCATCACCAGCACCAAAGGCAAAAAGCAAAGTCAATCTGTCTGGTGGTACCGCAATGCGCGGACAATCTGAAGTCCTCAACGATCTTGACTCCGCCATCCGAGCCCTCGAGATTCAGACCAACCCCAGCTTCTCCTTTTCCGCCGCAGACAATGCCAAGCGACGCTGCAACTGTATGGCCACGCGGCATCCCCTGCTAGAAGCCGCGCCGAACTGTGTCAACTGCGGCAAGATTATCTGCGTCAAAGAAGGACTCGGTCCCTGCACGTTCTGCGAGAAGCCGCTGCTCTCCGCGCACGACATCCAGTCTATGGTACGGGTGCTGCGCGACGAGCGCGGCCGCGAGAAGATGGAAGCCAACAACTCGGCGCAGAAGCGCGCAGAGGTCTCGAAGGCGCCGCGCGCCTTTGCCACGCTCGCCGCACCGGGCGTCGTAACCCCGTCCTCCTCCGACTCTGAGAACGAGAAGCTGGCCGCCGCCAAGCAGCACAGAGATCGGCTGCTCGGGTTTCAGGCTAACAATGCTCGCCGTACGAGGATTCATGACGAGGCTGCGGACTTTGAGACCCCGACTGCGGGCACGAGCATGTGGGCGAGCCCGCAGGAGCGTGCGCTGCAGTTGAAGCGCCAGCAGAAGGTGCTGAGGGAGCAGGAGTGGGCGTCGCGTCCTGAGTATGAGAAGCGCAAGGTCGTTGCTAGCATCGACTTGGCGGGTGGGAGAGTCGTTCGCCGCATGGAGGCGGTGCAGCGGCCCGAGTCGCCTGAGAGCGAGGAGGAAATTGAGGAAGAAGTGTTTGAGGAACCCGTTTCTGGACGGAAGGGCGGTGCGTTCAGCAGGAACCCGTTGCTGGGCGCGCTGATCAGGCCGGTTGCCAAGATGGATTCTGGGGACAAGGGAAAGGAGCGGGAGAGGGAAAAGGGGAGTCAGTGGAGACGGGTACAGGATGATCGTGACGACAACGAGCAGTGGATCTTAGATGGAGGCGTGTACGGCGGGATCACGGATGGGAGGCGGTTAGGAGCAGAAGAGCCTGCGTGTGGTTGATATCTTCAAATGCTGAACGGCTACCCGGCACCCAACGTCATCGCTTACACGCGCAACCCTGGTGTCAATCGTATTCCTACCTCAAGTCCAAAAACAATAAAAGCAGCCCATTCACAGCCATGCAAACCTCCAAAGCACACTCAAGCCCCTCAAACCCCCTCCAGCCAAAGCGTGACCACCACCCACGCCCCCCACTAAAACGCCGCGCACCACACAAGGGCTAACACCACACCGCCAACGCCAACATGCACCAGGCGCACACCTCCTTCTAACACCGCGCGTCAACCACCGCACTCGTTCAAAACTCCAGACACAAAAGGCACGCACATAATAGCCGAACGAACGGACGAGACAGCCATCCACCCATCCAGCCGTCTCCACAAACACACCGCGCACCGCGCCCCGCGCCATGCCGCCGCCGCACCTGCCCACGCTGCTGCTGCTCGGCCTGCTCGGCCTTCTCGCCGCCCTCTGGTCCTCCAACACGCTGTGCCGCGCGCCGCGCACACCCGCCTCCGCCGCCGGAGACGAACACTACGCCCGCGCGCCGTACTCGGCCAGCTGGACGGGGTGGTGGCACCGCGACCGACACGTCCACGCCGGCGCGGGGGACAAGGAGCGCGGAGGCGAGGTCGGCACGGACTGGAATGTGCTGTACCATTTGGGCGGGAATGGGCCGTGGGTCGAGAAGAGGAACGGCGTTGTTGAGGGCGGTGTTGGTGCCCCGGATGGGTGTGAAGTCCAGCAGGTACATATGGTGAGTTTTTGGGGGCTCCGGGTCGGGGCGTGGTGGGGCAAGCTGGAGATGTGTGCTGATTGGGGTGTGTGTGCTAGATGTCGAGACATGGGGAGAGGTATCCGACTGTTAAGGCTGGTGCGAGTATGTTCTTTTTCTTTCGTTTCGTTCGGGTCTTTCCGTGTGGTGTAGAGTCACGAGGCTGATATACGACTTCAGGGATGCTCGATATGCTCGAGCGGATAAAAGCAAACGGCACCACGTTGAAAGGCGACCTCGCTTTCGTAAACGACTGGCAGTTCCTCACCACAGACCCTCAGCGCCACTTCGAGCAGCTCACGACCACGGGCCCCTACGCCGGCACGCTGGGCTCCTTCACAACGGGCACAAAACTGCGGACACGATACCAGCACCTGCTGCCGCAGCGCCTTAGCTCCAGCACCAGCACAACTAATAAGACTTCCTTCTGGGCAGGCGACTGCTCCCGCGTCATCGAAACAGCGCGCTACTTCGCGGCCGGCTTCTTCGGCCTCAATTGGCAGGACACAGCAACGCTGCACGTGATCCCCGAGACGCTAGAGCGGGGCGGCGACACGCTCACACCCGGAGACTCATGCCTCGCGTACCTCGAAGACAAGGAGTTCGGGCACGACTACGGGGCGCGCATGCTCGCCGCCTACCGCGCGACGTATCTGAGCGCCGTGCGCGCGCGGTTCGCGGCGCAGAACCCGGAGGTGGGCGTCGAGCGCTGGTCCGACAACGACTTGTATGCCATGCAGGAGCTGTGCGGGTTCGAGACGACGGTGCGCGGCGCCAGCGCTTGGTGCGATGTGTTTTCGAAGGATGAGTGGCGCAGCTTCGAGTACGCGAGGGATCTGATTCATTATTATCGCGCTGGGCCCGGGAATAGGTTCGGTGCGCTGATGGGGTGGCTGTGGCTGGATGCTATGACGGGGCTGCTGGTCCAGGGGCCGGCGGCTGGTCCGTTCTTCTTCAGCTTGTGAGTGCTTCTCTTCCTTGTGTTATGTTGTGTTGTGCGTGCAGGTTGACTAACGGCGTGTTATTACAGTGTCCACGACGGTGACATCGTCCCCATGCTCGCAGCGCTCGACCTCTTCCCCTCCAAGCACGACCTCCCCATCACGCACCGTGCGGACGCCCGCGCCTGGAAGACGTCGCAGGTGACGCCGATGGGCGGGCGCGTCATCTTCGAGCGGGTGGCCTGCAACGCGTCTTCCGCCGAGGAGGACATCTTCATCCGGATCAACATCAACGACGGCGTCGTCGCTATTCCGGGCTGTGATAGCGGCCCGGGACGCAGCTGCCCGCTTGCGGACTGGGTCAAGCGTGTGCGGGAACGGGGAGCGGAGCTGGGTGATTTTAGGGAGAAGTGTGGGCTGAGCGAGGAGTTTCCGGCGAGGATCTCGTTTCTGCATCAGTGAGGTAGGGTTGCTGCTGGGATGGTTGGGGGTGGGGTTTTAGTTGCTTGGTTGTGTCTTGATCTTGATGATGCGATTAGAGATATAGAGGTAGAGTGCGATCTTATGGCATGGTTTGTATTTTGTGCGTTCTGTGGGCTGTTTTGAGCCAGCTGCTGTGTTTAGGCATTAAGTGGACGCACTAAGGTCGGAGGGGAGATGGTGGTATATCCTACATAACCCTCGTGAGCAACTAGTCCAGCTGCGAGTGCAGCCCTTTCATCTACCTACGGAGTGAGCTGTTGGGAGCGCTGAGAGGGCACTGCTGCCCTTCATACGTCATATCGTGAACCATGAGCGTAGCTTCAGGTCTAGCTATGGAGTGAGCTGTAGGGAGCATTTGAAAGGTATCGCTACCCCTTGTGAATGCAGTTGCTGACTACGAGTAGAACCTCGGGGTCTGTTTTCGGAGTAATCTGTAGGGGGCGGTTTGAAGGCACTGTATATGTACCTGCATGCTCTTCTAAGTGGGTTAAATCATAATCGTATCTACCTACCCCTCCGAGTTTCGCTTCGTGGTTCAGCAGATTTCGACTGGAATGCTGATGCTATACCGGTTTACGTGTGTTCACGGCTATCTTAAGATCCTACAACGCTACATACTTCTACAAAACAATCCCTTCGTTGTTGAAAGTCTCGCACATAGAAGCTCTCAATAAGGCTTCATCTCTCCAGGCCGGCACATACAGTGGCAGTTCGGCAGCGGGCGCGGAAGAAAATGGGAAGGCAGTAAAGAGAAGAGGAGCTCACTTGACAGCCGCAGGAAAACATGACAAGGCTATAGCCATCGATCGCGCTAACGGACAAGTGTGTCTACGAGCGGCTAGTGTAGGCAGACTGAGGATCTTCGTCCTTACAAAGGTCACCTTGTTCGTCTTTACCGGCTTTGCCAAAAGATGGAAGCTTGCAACGGCATTATTATTTGAAAGTATCGCACGATATTATTACCTAGGAATAATACAACCCATTATTATATTACGCTATTCATCTCCATCAGCCTTGCTAAACGATGAGGGTTTGTGAATAGCATTATTATTTAAAAGTATCGAACGATATTATTATCTAGATATAACATAAATCATTATTATATCACCCTATTCGTCTCTACCAGCCTTACTTTGTATATAGATGCAGAGTTTACTTTCGTAGCTAACTAAGACCGCTCTATGGGCGAAGACGTTACTATTGCGCTCGTCCATAATATCGTAGTGAAGTTCGATCATGATTCCGTTCGCGAGCTCTATCATGTAGTGATTCGTAGGGAGCGGACTTATCTATTTATAGGAGTATGTATATAGGCATGACTGTAGTATGCGAACGCAAGTTCTAGGTGTTTATAAAAAGTAATCTGTAGGGAGCATCCTGGTTTACTTACAGAAGTATACAAGCGTAGCCGCACTATCGCTAATACCTGAATATAAAGCGATCTTACACGCTTTGGCTTCTACGGAGTAAGTACTGCTTACTATATTGATAATAGCAATAGCTTCCCTCCGACCATAGTAGACTGGTTGGACCAAACTCCACCGTACCACCTTTTATAATTCCCGGTTCGCATACTATGAAGGTATTCAAATACTTCCCAGAGCATAACGGCTACGTCTCTCTGAGTAAGTTTTTGTGTAACCACAGATTTATGTTTCACCATTCAAGTGGAGTGGTGACTCCGACACAGAAAAGGACAAGCGCAAACACAACCGCAAAATCACGCACCAGCGCCCCCTTGCAACACCCACACAACACGCATAGCATCCGCGAGCACCTTTGAATCCATACCACAGCGCTCTCAAAGGCATTACAGAATTCTTTTAATTACGCGGGGTATATATTGTAAATGCACGAAATTTAAACCATCACCTTCAAAAAAAAGCTGCGTGGCGCAGCGGAAGCGCGCCGGGCTCATAACCCGGAGGACAATGGATCGAAACCATTCGCAGCTAGAAGATGATTTCTTTTTTGCATTTTTGCGCTTTCTTTGCAGCTTTGTTTTTCGGGTTTTTCTTTTTTTCGGCGCCGTGCGGTCTCGGCTGTGTGGGTGAGTGAGGGCCGAGAATGTGCCGACGAGGAGGGGCTGCCTTTATGCAGATTGCAGACTGCAGTTGGTGCGTGGAAGGATGTCGGGCTGGTTGCTTGCTCCCGCTGCTCTTCTTTCTGGTCTTGAGTGAGAGATTCTTCGTTCTGTGGTTGAGGCTTCATGGGTTCGACAGTGTCAGGCTGGTGTGATCCGTTCTTTTGGTCTCTGTGTCCGGGCTGTCTGTCTTGCCCAACGCCAGGTAAACGAGTCTACAACTTTCTCACACATGTATGTATGTCTTACCAACAAGATTGGGATCCTTGTGGCGGCAAAAAACAATGCCTTTGTTTTTGCTTTTCAACCCGGAGCCGGATATATCCCATCTTGCTTCCTCCCCAGCATAGGTACTCCGGCCACATAACGGCATCAAATTCAGCGGAGGACTCTCGACTGTAGAGTTACAGTAGATGCCATGCCCAAGCGGACAAAAAACATATTAGTCTCTATCGACCTTTCGCCAGTATCACTAAAACACCCCTCACACCCCCCATCACAAAACGGATACCTCCCACCAGCCGCAAACGCATCACCACGCCCACAACCCAGCAGCACCCCTCCCGCGCCTACTCTACGTGGTACAGCGCCCATAAACCGCATCCGTGCCCCCAAAAACACTCACTGCCTCCGCCATTGTGAAAAAGCCAACACTTCCGCCTCCATCTCCGCAAGACCCTCCGCCAACCTCATCGGCCCGACCCGCCCACCAATCTTGTACCGCACCGGCCCGTGCGCCACAGTCTGGCCCAGCTGCCCCTGAACCCGCCAAAAAAGAACAATTTCAGTCGAAACTGAGAATTACACACTGAGCCAAACTGCCTCCAGTCGGAGTCGAACCGACGGCCTCGACATTACTAGTGTCGCGCTCTACCACTGAGCTATAGAGGCCTAGTTAGCTAGATAGTTGAATAGAAATTCATTTTGAAAGTTTATAAATGTTGAAAAATAAATTGGAGATTTTTTTTGTTCGTGTTTTTGGGGTTTGGTTAGTGGCCTGTGTACGCTTTCTGGGGCTTTATGGCGGCTGTTCTGCTGGGCTTCTGGACCTACGGAATGCTCTTTAAGTAATAGGAGCGCACCGGGTTCTTTCTATGTAGATATGTATATATGGGTACGCAGTGAAAAGGAAGTCGGACTGCAGTTGGAAATTTAATTTTTCACCCTTTTAGATAACCTGATTAGCTCTTTTTCTGGGAATTTGTGGTGGTCGGTCTACTATAGGAACTGAGTGCTCTGTAGGTAGTTGTAAGTGCGTTGAGATTTTATATGTAAGTGTATGTACATGTGTGCGAAGAGCTACTTTGGATAATGTAATTAGTACTTTTTCTAGGACTTTTCGATAATCGGTCTGCTGTGGTTATAAAGTACTCCTTGTAGAGCTATCGCTGCGTTAAGTCTATGTACGTAAGTGTACATCTGTGTGTATAAGTATAAAATAATATGATCGTGCTGAAGTTGTAAAATTATTTTGTTCGCCTTTGCGAATTGCCTAACCGACCCTCTACTATACCTATGAAGTAATCTTTAGGTGGCTATGGCCCGTTTAGAGCTTTTTATATAAGTATATACTTATATGTACGGATATAAAATGATGTATATATTCGTGGCCTATCTAGCTAGCTCCGTATCCGCGTGCTATTATAATATAGTCGAAACCGATTATATAAAGATCTAAAAGTAAGGAGACACCTTAGAACAAATAGATACGTATATATTTATAAAGATAAAACGACTTAACCCCACTGGAGTATACTCTAAGCATATGAAAATACGTTACTAGAACGACCTAAAGGCTAAAAGGCCTCCATAAAAATATAAATACCTAATAGTAATATAGCGTTACTTAAGCGAATAAACCTAAATTTAAATATATAAAATAAAAAACTATAAGGATATGCAAAGCAGCTATATACCTATACAGACGAAATATTTTGTCATTAAGCGTGTCAGAGCGAGCGGGCTCAAGGCGACATCCGCCGGGCAACGAACATCAACCCCAGTCTCTCGCTCGTAGCTAGTCGCCCTTCGTGCATCCTCTTTGCAGCAAATATACTTCGTTGCGAACGCCCCTGTTTCTATGCTCTTACGGGGCGATTCCTATAACGTTCAAGAGAGAACACCAGCCTGGTATCAAAGCAAAGCTTTGTTTCCAGATAACCAACGACATGAAACTGTTGGTACAGCTACCACCTTAACATGCTTATGCTTCTTTTGATACTCCCAAGAAACAGGACTAAGAAACAGGACTAAGAAATAGGAATAGAAATAAGAACATTTGTACAACCAGAGAACAGCGCCCAGCCTTTCAGAAAATCGAAAATAGACTTCGTAGTACAGAGACATACAGGTATAATAATCTTTCGTTCTTTCCATCCACGCAGCCCCAGCGCCAATGCCAGTGCCAAGTCATTGCCCTTGCCATCGCCAACCCCGGTCTTATGCAAGCTCACGGCGCCTCCTCCCCGCTCTTGTCATTCTTCCCCTCCCTTTCCACCCCCAGCCCCGCCACCACCACGACGCCTCACAGCCTCGTCAAATAAAAGAAAAACAGCCCCGCATGGCGATACATTTTGGCGCTCATGATGCCCAGCACCACGTTGTCCGTCACCTTGCGGAAGTGGTTCACGACGGGGTGGTTGTCGCACACCATGGCCGCCGACACGACGCCCCGGTACTTGGCCTCGATGACCTGCTTACTCAGTGTTACCGCGCGCGCCCGAGTGCCTGCCACGCCCTTTCTGTTTCCCTCGTCCGGCTCGCCCTTCAGCCCTCAGCCAGCCAGCCAGCCAGCCAGCATGCTCTTCTGCGACGACGAGATGGCGACGATGACCGCGTGCGAGAGAGAGGGCGAGACGGGGAGAAAGAGAATAAGAAAGCCGTGCTCGGTCCATGTACAGTGGCTTTGGAGTTGGAAGGTGCAAGGAGCGGCCAGAAGCCAGAACGGCATGTATGTATGGGCCCAAAAAGACAGGAGGCAAAGCACACTCACCTCGGCGTTCCCCCACTCGTCGAGCCACTTCCGCCGATGTCCCTTGCCGGGCCCGTCGCGCGTCTGCGCCGCCACCACGATCGGCTCCACGTCGTCGACGCTGCGGAACGTTATCCCCACCCAGTTTATCGAGCGCAGCCAGCCGTGCGCCGGGTGCCGCGTGTTGAAGCTGCCGGCCGACCACTCGCCCAGCAGTTCCATCGGGTTGAGTGCTGGTAGGCTGTCGACCAGGTCCAGCAGCTCAGTGGGCGAGACTATCTCCTCTGGGTTGAGCACGTTGGACGATATAAGCTCTATGGTGCGAGACTCGGGGCTCTTCTGGTCCGTCGGCCTGTGTGTTGGGACATGGCTTTAGCGCTGTCTTTCTTGATATGTTTGCTTGCATGGCGCGATCGGATTCTTCAAGAGAGAGAGAGGAACGCATAGGGCACTGGAGGATATGATTCCTTACGAAGTCAGTACTTCCGCTGACATAGTAGTCCTGGACAGCTGCATTTGCCGCTATGAACCGAGCTGAGCCGCAGAAGTCAGGGCTGGCTGGCAGCGGCTGTTTGGCACGTGTGCATCAAGAGCGAAAGGCGATCAGTATTAGGTAGGAGATCCGGAGAAAGTCACCGCGTCGGTCGCTGGAGGCTGTTGCTACTGCGACGCAGTATTTAGTGGGGATGTAAAGAGCTCCAGGGATTCGGCATGCTACGAGCTCGCCTAATCCGGGTATGCATTACCCAGAAGGTGGTACGAGTCATGATCCGATCACCGGCAACCCGTCGGCCGCCCATGCTTAATGCAGCTCATCCCCATAACTTTCCCCGGCTCCTTCTGACTGCGTAAACGGAAACATGGACCGCCAGTCCAGTGTCGATGGCGTCGTGTCTTGTCCAAAGTCTAAAAAGGGCTCAAAAAGCCGGTCCATTTGGAATAACTCGTCCATCGAGCCCTCGAGGCCCGGCGCGGCACTACCAAAGGTCGGCATCGTGTCCCCGGTAGGAACCGAGACCGGCGGGATTGCTTCCTCGGGCCTCTCGGAGCTGAACCGTGACAGATCAACCTTCCACGCCCGGGCGAGATTTCTTACGGCAAGAATGGGCCGCGTGCTCCAGCTGCACGTGGATTCCATGTCTTCCAAGCATTGATACAAGCACTTCAAGCCCTGCATTGCCTTGCCTTGAATATCCGTGTCACTCGACGTAGCTGCTGCGAGGAAACAAATTGCGGCGGTGAATGCACAGTGCACGGCGGTGATGGGGATTGTGCGCTGGTAGAAAAAAGCGTAAGGGTGAAAGTTAAAGCAATTATTAACGGGGCACTTACAAGACCGTAATGTCCTTTGTAGCAACGGAAAATGGTGGAGATCCAGCCAGCCGATGTTTGACAAACAGAAGTGTGGATGCTGGTGTTGTCCAATCCATCAATGGTGCCGTCCGCCGCTCGGAGAGACTTCAAAAACGGCCTATGTAGCAAAATCATAATGGTATGATACTCCAAGCTTTAACAGAATTAGTTTACATCACTAAGAAGTCCAAGGATACTTACTGCAACTGGTAAACGTGTGGCGGAGAAACATCTTGAGAAGACCTGGATATTTTCAAGTAGCTCGGCAAGCCTTGGTAGAAATTCATTAGCCGCACTTGGGTACTTGAGACAAGATCGCTCAGGCCATCCTTTGTCAATGGCGAATATCTGCAACATCAGCAAAATTCCTTCTGTTTCTCTGTGAAAACTTACATGGTGGCCAGAACTTCGGCTACCATTATGAACAATCTACAAGTGTAGATGGAGTTGCTCACGATATGCGAGACTGGGGATGTAGCCCTTGCATGGCCGACTATACGTGATTCGGGACAAGGAAGATACTCTTCTTCACAATCCGTCGAAGGCATCTTTGTGGTCACATCACGATCTCGTATCATAGAAGGTCTGCCCAGCCCAATGTACCACAGCCTGCTCATCATCAGTGACCATACGTGTTTGCGGAGGGAATAAAAATACTTGTCTGTAATGTAACAACCCCACCACGTTATGCAGCGAACCTCGGCCTCCTCTGCATTCATGGTACCATCTTTGACACAGTGGAAGCAGTCCAGATGAAGGCCGAGGCTAATAGCCATCCTGACTGCTATGCCACAATACATCCAGCCGACAGCCTCCCTATCGGCTCCCGCCTCCCGTAGGCTGAGAAGAGCGGTAGCCTGAACGGTGGATGTGGTAGGGGCTTCGCACTCATGGATCAGCATGAACTTGGCCTGCGCAGCAAATGTATCCCCTGCAGTTTGGGGATCATGGGGATCCGCCCTCAGCTCAGGAAGATCAGAATAACGCGAAGCAACCGCATAGATAGCACATAGGAGGGATGGAGAAAAGAATTTGCCTGATGGGGAGTTGGGATTGGCGGCAAGGTCGCGGAGGAATAGGCCTTGGGGAACAATGCGCTGCCAAGAGTTCTGCCAGGTCCAGAAGAGGTCGAGGAGATGATCCCGGAGCTCGGGAGAGACGCTGGCAAGGCCGATTGGCTCGTTGGCGGCATGGTGCTGATAAGCCTGTCGCTGCATCTCCTGCGAAGATGGTTTGTGTCTGTGTCCCACGACACCGCTGCGGAGTAAGTTGAGGTTGCTGCAGGAGCCAAAGTAACAGATGGTGCCGCCATCTCCAATGTTGAAGCTGCCAAAAGTATCGGTGATGACGTCTACATCGATGTCGGAGACACGTGCCATGGGCGTGCTGCTGGACGTGCCCTGGACGACATGGCTCGGATCAGAGGTTGGAGCATTGCGCAAGGCGGCGAGCTCTTCTTCTAGAACCTTGACGCGGGCTTCCAGAGCGCGGACATAATTCTTGCTTGGCGGCTTGCGGTTATGCTCGGCTGCCGGGTATTCACAGGGCTGGTCACGCTGCCGACAGGCGGAGCATTGGATTGGATTGCCGTCACACTGCGTTTGGGCGCTCAGCCATCGGCACGGAGCCGCACAACGCGACAGAGGGAAGCTTACCTTTGTACGCTTGACGCGGCATCCCTGGCATGCGGCTGAGACACGTTGGCGAGGCTTTTTGTTGTTCATGACGAATCAGTGCAACTAATACGAACCGGTGGATGCGGCTGTCGTTTAAATCAGTCGAGTGTTGGACTGCTCTAACCCCATGTGGCTTAGTCACTGAGCCGCCCTATCGAATTAGGAATCTTCATCACCAAACCACGATTCAATCGAATCTGATAAGATGTATATAGTAGGGCAGGCTTGTTCACAGATATTCTACCATCGGAATGGTCCGTGGAACTCTGCTCCACGGAACTGTGTACGCGTACTATTATCCAAAGAACAATGACCACTGATTGCTAAGCAGGCGGGTCTATCTCCCAGTCCGGCAGGGCTTCCGCGTAGCATCTACGATATTGTCCACTAGTCAAGGCCTCCATTATATCTCCAGCAAGCCAACATTTCCTTTTTCAGTAATAATTTTAAAGTCCGATCAACCTAGTATGCAGTTCTCCTGTCTTTCTCCGGCCACCCTTACAAATGCAAACAACATGCTATGCAAATACCTTATATATACACCATCCTTAAAACCCTCTTAGCCCAATCTTCTCCCAGTCCAACACAACCAACCACCCCACTTCCCACCCCACCATGACTACCACCCACGGCGCTCTCCTGGTCATCGGCTCTGGCCCCGGCATCGGCATACATACCGCGTCACTTTTCGCCGCCCGCGGCTTCTCCCACATCCTACTCGTCTCGCGCAGCGCCAGCCGTCTCCAAACCGACGCCGAAGCCGTACGAGCCGCCGCGCCCAATGCCATTATCGACACCATCGCCGCTGATGTCTCCTCCGCCTCGTCTCTGAACGCCGCCCTTGCAGAAGCCGAGTCCAAGCTCGCGCAGAGCAGAATCCCGCTCGAGACTGTGTTTTTCAACGCCGCACGCGTGGGCGAGAGCAAAGTGCTAGAGTTCCCAGTCGAGACGCTCGAGGAGGACTTTCGGGTACGCAACCAATGCCATCGTCCCGCGATTCCCCTGTCGTCCACGCACCTGCTAACCCACGCTCTTCTAGATCGCCGTCTCAGCGCTCTACATCACCGCGCAGTGGGCATTGCCGCGCCTCCTCGCCTTCCGCAGCTCCCAAGCCCATCCGCACGCATCCCAGCACCCCTCTTTCCTCGTCACAGGCGGGTTCCTGCACCGCGACCCGTACCCGCCGCTCTTCTCGCTGTCGGCCGTCAAGGCCGCGCAGCACAACCTCGTCGGCACGCTGTACAAGACGCACGCGCGCGCCGGCGTGCACTGCGCCATGCTGCTGGTGGGCGGCTTCGTGGGCCCGGATGCCCGCGTCTGCAATCCCGCCAATATTGCTGAGAAGGCTTGGGAGCTGTATGCGCAGGAGCCGGAGGCGTGGGAGAAGGAGGTTGAGATCGTGGAGCCGGATTGGGAGGAGAGGACTAGGTGGGAGGGTTGAGCGTTGGGGTGGTATGCTTGAAGGAATTAAGACTGGGGGAACTAGGCTGTTCTATGTAGAGAAGCATGCTAGTCCAGAAATCGCAGCGATGAGAGAAAGAGAATAACTCGGAGATGGGCTGGCAATATTCTGCACAGCAGACAGGCACAACCAGGTCTAAAAATAAAGACGAAAAGAAACAAGACCTACTCTCTACGCTGGACCTACTGTGACTTTTGCATTCTCACTTATAAGATCTAATCTTGGGCGTTTAAGACGGCAGTTTTCACCTCACCGCGACTGCAGGCGTATTGTTCTTAGCTAACTCTCTTGTGGCTATGTGACCCCCGAGACACGGAGCCCGTTGCGCCTGCCCCCTATTTCGCACTGGTTAGCCTTGACAAACTTGGCAACATTAATCTCACTGTTCTTGAAAAGACTTCAGATGCCTGATTGGTGATTGTGCGGCATCGCGTGTTGGCCAGGTCGCGGGGTTGTGGAAGCTTTGGCGCGACAGGGATTCGCGCCATCGCGGGCACGCGAATCGGTGAGATCATCTTTACCTACGGAGCTCTGGATCGCACCTCCGCACCACCACACCAACCCCAAAAACGACCAACATGGCCAAAGAAAAGTCCATCAACCCCGCCGCCGCCCAACACAAGGCCGACAAGGCCCGCGCCCTCAAAAAGTCCAAAGCCGCCGTCGCGTCGCAGCGCAACGAGCGGCTCGCCAAGCGCAACCCGGAACGCCTGCAGCGGCAGATCGACGACCTCAAGGAAGCCGAACAGGCAGGCTCGCTACGGCCCCGCGACCGCGAAACCCTCAACCAGCTTGAAAAGGACGTGCGCGCCATCCGCAAGGCGCGCGAGGAGCTAGGCGACCGGGCGCCGCAGTTTGGCGGCTATGGCGGCGGGAGGGAGCGCGGCGAGGGCGGCCGTGGCGGCCGTGGTGGCGGCAGGGGCAGAGGCGGAGGCATACTAGGCAAGAGGCGGCGAGACGGAGCAGCAGGCGACAACGACGAAGACGGCGAGAGCAGCGCATCCGACGACGAGGCGCGCCATATCCCCATGCCGCGCGACACGCCGCCGCCCATTCCGCGCAAACAACACCATCGCGGCGCCGCCGTACAAGCGGAGGCTTCCGATGCGCCAAAGGGCCCGCACCCGCTGCCGTCTAAGCCCGCGCCCGCTGTCCCCGTCCAGACTGTCTACGAGTCCGCGCCCGTCATCCGCGACCTGCGCAAGGAGGCTACATCACGCTTTGTGCCTGCGGCTGTGGCACGCAAGACGGCGGCGGCTAAGGGTCAACGGCCGGGCCAGCTGCTCGAGCCCGAGGAGCTGGATCGTCTAGAGAAGCAGGGTTATGGCGGCGAACAAAAGGAGCGCAATCAGCAATTGGTGCAGGACAGCCGGGCCGAAGCCGAAGAGGCGGTCGAGGCGGCAGTCGAGGAGGCCGAGTTCAAGATGATGAATGCCGAGGCACAGGCGGGGGACTTGGACGAAGAGGAAAAGCGGTTTGAGCGCGAATTGCGCAACGTGGAGATGGAGGAGGTGGAAGACGAGGAGTTTGGGCAGGGTGGATAATGAGGTGTGCCTACTTTCGTACATGCAGTCGGCCAAAAACAATACACGGATGTTGTAATTGCTTGCTTGCCGTAACTAGACAAAGTGACGGTGGATGCCGGGTGCCAAGTTTGACAAGTCGCCAGGCCCTGGCAACCGCGAGACGGAGGCTCGATCTGCACATCGCAGACGCCGACCTCATCATCGACTCGCCGTCATGCGCGCTCCAGAACGCCCCATGGCCCCGCTGCCCGGAAACAGCATGGCTGTTGAACCCTGATGACGCCCGCTAATTTGCAACGCCGCTCCCTTGAGTGCGAGTACGAGACCTGCGTTGGCATCGCATCGCATCCTTAATGCCGTCTCTCTATTGATAAAGTAGTGGTGCTTCTTGTCTCAGTCTCCAAAGTCAGACATTTCATATCCATATCCATCTATCTGTACGCGCACACCTGCATCACTCAACGGCCGGCCCCCCGCAGAAAGATAGGCACCCTGTCCCGACCTGTCCTGCCCTGCCCTGCTCCGTCGCCATGTCGTCCCGCCCGCCGCGCATCCTCATCTACCTGCTGCGGCGCGACCTGCGATTGGCCGACAACCCGGTGCTGCACGCGCTGACGACGCAGCAGGCCGGCGCTGCGCCCTTCACCCACGTGCTGCCCGTCTACGTCGTCTCGGCGGAGCAGGTCGAGGTGGCCGGCTTCCTGCGCCCCGGCGCAAAGAGCCCGTACCCGGAGGCGCGCAGCCTCGTCGCGGGCTTCTGGCGCTGCGGCCATCATCGCGCAAAGTTCTTGGCCGAGAGCTTGTGGGACTTGAAGACTGCGCTGGCGAAGGCGGGCAGTGGCCTCGAGATTAGGATTGGCATGCTGGCGGACGTCGTAGGCGATATGCTGGCGTGGTATAATGGCGCGGAAGACGAGGACAAAGAGAGGGGATGCGTCGCGGGCGTGTGGATGACGGCCGACGAGGGCGTCGAGGAAACGAGAGAGGAGCGCGAGGTGCGGCGCGTGGCCGAGAAGAACAACGTCGCCTTCAAGCTCTGGGCGGACGAGAAATTCTTCGTCGACGAGTGAGTGGCGGCCGAGCACTGTTGAACTGAGCTGACATGCATTGCGCCGCAGCCGCGACCTCCCCTTCACAAACATCCAAGACCTCCCCGACGTATACACGACCTTCCGCAAGTCCGTCGAGCCGCTGCGCTCCCGCCCGCGCGCCGTCCTACCCACACCTTCCTCGCTCCC